>NC_136262.1:167497545-167505045 GCF_964187855.1 Myxine glutinosa
GTTGATATGAAGCGGTTTCTTGGAGATGGTTGCAGAATTCGAATCAATATGTGTGTTTTACTTGAATTGAAGAGTTCATTCAATGGCAGATATTGTGTATTGTATGTGTGGGATGTATCGCTGAGGCAGCTCACCTTTGGAATTGGTGTCGTGTGGTGCATTTGGGGTCGGGGAGGTGGAGCGTCGGAGATCCAGTTTTTTGCGATGTTTACGAGCGAGGGAGGAGTTCTGACAGCTTAATGTTCTGACAGCTCACTACAGGTCGTAGATTTGTTATGACAGCACTTTGTTATGACAGCCGACTGCATGTCCCAACGCGAGGTACGCGTTGAGATGGTTGTGCCGGGTCGATCGGCGATCTCTGAATTTAAATCGGATTTTTGTCATGTGTGTTGTGAAATTAAACGTCTATCCGAGAGTCCTGGCAATGTTCGTTTAATTATCTGCTCAGAGTGCCGGCGATAACTCGCCCACTCTCGGAGGAGGATGTGTGCCCGGGTGCATTGTGGGTCATTTCGACTTTGCTGGATGTCGGACGTTCACATGTCAGTATCTTGTCAGAATCTTCTTCTTCATATCATGTCCTTCATCCTTCATCTTCTTGTCAGAATTAGACATGAGTCATGAGCCATGTCGGAATAGTGGCCGGCTGCGACATATATGCCAGGCAATGTCACAGGACGAATACGTTACTTATAAGATGGATTTTTATTTAAGATGGATTTATAAGATGGATAGATGGATGGATTTATTTAGGATGGTTAAATTAAACGATTTCAAGACAGAGTAATTAATTTCCGGAGCCAAAAGGTCTTGTTCATACAGTAAGTGAGATACAGTGCGAATAAATGAGATTCAGAGAGATCTCTGATTGAGGTAGGCAGAAATGTCACGTTTTCAACAGAACGCTGATCCGAGGAAGGAGGACGGTCGAGGTTTCAACTGTCGGTATGTGGTGTGGCTTGTGCCAAGGTGTGGGCGCGAGGAGGTGCGTTGATGAAGCGTTGTGCGAACGAGGAAGGATGTGCGATGGGCATTGTGAAGCACGCCTCGTACGGAAGGTCCTTGGACGAAGTGTGACGGTTGTTGGATTCGTAGAAGTTAGCATTATGCTATGTAGAGCCACATTAATGGTCATTTGTCCATTGTCGCCGGACTTGCATTACTTGTGGGATAATAAAGCGCTGGTTACCCCAATTCGAAGTTTGACCTTTTAAAGTTTAGTTGACCTTTGTTCGAGATATGCAAGGGAAAGGTCAGAGGGAATTCACTAACCTTGGAAGAACGACAGGCGGAGTCAGTCTACAGGGTGTTGCTTTAACGACAGGATATAGAACTTAAATCTGGAGAGAATATCGGGACATATATTGTGGGTAAAACCAAAATCATGTACGTAATTAATGAACAGAGAATATCGAGTCCTGTTTGTCGTTGTAATTGTCGTTGACGTCCCGATTCAGGGGTCTCAAGAAATAAACAGACTTCCGGTGCCGACTGGACGCGTCAGGTACAGTACGCTGGAATTTAATTTAAGTCATGTCAAGAGGAGGACATTTGTGAGGATGAAGAGATGCAAGTAACGTGGATTAAATTGTGGTATCACGAGCTGGGTGCCAGAGATATTGTGGTTATTATAACTCACTGATTATAGGGGGCGCCGGGCGCACCGAGTACAGATCGGGTTGCATGATGGAGCACGCATGCATGGATTTTGGCTTTGCGAGGCCCCGGATAGAAATTGGCATTTCGATGCTGTGGATTATATTGTACCTGCCCGGAAAGGGGATGTCCTGTGCTGGGGCTGGCGACATGCCTCTGTTATTTGTCTGTCTGTCGGTCTGATTGTAAGTCTTTGGTACTGGGAGGGCTAATTGAGTGCTTAGGCGTCATTGTTCCATGGAGGCAGGTCCGGGGGTTTTGGTCCAGCCTGCAAGGAGTCCAGGGGCTTGTTTTAGGGCTGGGTCGCCAAAAATGGGATGCTGTGCCCATCTGGATGTAAAATTATCCATCAAGGACGGGGAATAATGTGCAGTGTGATTGGGTAAGAGGTAAAGGCCATAAAACACCAACCCCATGAGGAACGAAATAAATGGAGAGATGTTGGGATCACATGATGGTTGGGATTGAAGAACAACCTACTGGGATTTCAAACCTGTGTTTGGGTCTGGGGCAACTGGGTGATGGGCAATAGTGTATGAGTGAGTAATTATGATCTGTTTAAGTGTAAGAGGCGGTGGAGAAGAAAGGGGTGATGAAAAGTTATTTGTTTTAGTGTGAAGTAGGTTGGTTGCTTACTTGTCACAGTAAGATGAGAGTTGTGTTTTTAAGCTTGGTCTTTGAATGAATTGTTGCTTGGAATGTGTTGATTGGAAAAGTGATTTCTGATCGCTGATCCGATCTGGTTTTGAATTGTTGATTTAATTTTGAATTGATTGGAGGTAATAAGGATTTGTGTTGATTTCCTGATTTGAGTTCATCTGGAAACGAAGACAGATGGGATTAATGTGTATATCAGGAACAATTTGGAAAAGAAATATGGATATATGACATTACTAAAATATAACCAAGCAATTGAGAGTTCTTGGGTTAATGGGATATAAATAAATGCATCTACAAGTTGATGGTTTATAAAAAATTTAGTTCTGGATGATACTTAAACGATGAACAATGTTGGCAATATACAAAGAATGTGACTTGTTTTTTGGGGGGAAAACATGTGGTTTAAATTTGGTTGGCTAAGTTTTAAAGATGGAGATGTTTCGCAGAACTCTTATGATTATTTACATGAGTGGTGGACTATTCCATGGCGAAGCATTTTTCAGTTTTTATGATTAAGGTTTAAGGTCTTTATGATCTGTTTAGTGTATTTTTCAAAGGAGAGGGTTTTGGTCAATGATGATGCCAAGATTCCGGATGTGGATACTGGGAAACCATCGATGTTGGGGGGAATGAAGATTAATTCAGATTTAGCGTAGTTAAGTTCGAGGAAGCTGATCTGAAGCTAGAATTTTATTTCAGTTAGGCAGTTTGTCAGGATAGAGTGGGTGGTGGTGGAGCACGATTTGGTGGAGATGAAAAAGCTGGATGTCATCGGTGAAGCAGTGGAATTGGAGACCATGGTGCATTGGCTATGGTGCATGACGGATTAAGTGACCAAGGGGGGATAGGTACAGGACGAAGAGGAGGGGGCCAAGAACTGAACCTTGGGGGACACCTTAAGGGGGAGTGAATTGTGGTGATTAAGCTGTTGTAGATGCTGTCAATTTTGCTTTGGATGAATGGTCCAGGAAGGAAGGAGGGTGCAGGTGGCACCAGGTGTGAGTGCACAGGTGTGCACCAACAGGTGTGTGGAGCAAGGTGGTGGTATCCAGGGAGCTGAGGAGTTTGTTCACGTTGTAAAGTTTGTTTATTTAGTTTGTTTATTGTAGAGAAGAGTGCTTTTGGGATTCCGGAGCCAGAGTGGATAATTTGAGAGTAGTAGGTGGTCCATGTGAAGCTTGGGAGTGAACTGATTTGGGTTTAATAGGCACAAGCTGGTCTAAACAGGGTGAGGAGGATGGTGTGATTGATGATGTCAAAGGAGGCGTCGAGGTGAGGAGGATGAAAATGTTGAGGTTGCCGGCATCAGAGGAGAGAAAAGGTCGCTGGTGATTTTGAGGAGAGCAGTTTCAGTACTGTGGCTGGAGCAGAATCCGGATTGGGATGTTTCATACAGGTTATTGGCAGAGTGGTGATGTTTGAGTTGAGTGGCCACAGCACGTTCCAAAACTTTTGACAGAAAGGGTAGGTTGGAGATGGGTCTGAAGTTATTTAGGGTGTCAGGGTTTAGTCCAGGGTTTTTCCAAAATGGGGGTGAAGTTTCACGAGTTTTTGGGGAAATCGGTATGTGAAGCTGGATTAAGTTGGAACTGCTTGATGAGCCATGGAGATGGATTGGGTTTTGTTGTTGGTTGTCTGGGAGTTCGGTTGTTGCATTGCCAAAGGTTTCTGTGTGGTGGACACACTCGTTGGCTGTTGTCTTGTGTGACGTGGAGGGAGATGTATGTGGCTGTGTGTGGCTGCCTGGAGGGGAAGGCGGCTACAGTGGTTGATATTGGTTGTGGGTTGTCCGGGGTGCTTCGATTTGCATAAAGGGTGAAGATTGGGATATTACATTATTTTAAGTAAGTATTGGTATGAGTAATTACAGAAGTAATTATGAGTTATTATGAGTAATTAGTGGTATGAGTATTAGTTATGAGTTCCAGGTGTTGAGCTAGTTATGCTAGTTATCCAGCTAGTTATGAGTAAGTGATTATTTTAGTAAAATTACATGTTTCGCTGTGTTGTGGATCTGGGGACAAGCTAGTTTGATGGGTACCCTGGGGTCTTCGGCGTGTCTATGTGTTTGTCTGGCTGTTACACTAGACTCTGGGATGTGTTTTCATGAGACGAATTTCAGAATTGATGACAATTCAGTGAGTATGGTGGACAACGTGAAGTGGCTGGTGTGAAGGAAGGGGTTGGGAAAGATGGACCCCCTTCACGAATACCCAGTAGGGTAGCTTAATTTCAGACATAACAGTGAGAATCTATTGTGAGCGAATCACAGTGGGTGAGGAAAACATTGTGTGTGACCAGACACCAGAACTGACCAGAATTGAAATTGGAAGTAGACCAGGTTATTTCTATTATTTGTTTATTCGTGAAAATAAATAAATAATAGGGGGAGGTTCATGGAGGTTAATGGTGGTTTGTTTGTATTAATCGAGGTTAATGGTGGTTTGTGTTTGTGTTAATGGAGGTTAAAGGTGGTTGGTTTGTGTTAATTCTAGTGGAAACTCTCGCTGAAGTAATTTTCGTTTATTTTTATTTTTTGATTCGATTTGAGAGTTGAGATGATTGATTTTTTATTAATTTTATAATTTTATTTTTATTGATGTTGGAAACAGGTAATGGGATGCTGAGAGAAGGATGGAATTTAATTTGAATTGGACTGGATTAAATGGGATTGAATTTAAAAATTGAATATTGAATAAAATTGGATCCACTTGGAAAAAAGTGGATTAGGAAATTGGAGACCTGTAGACCAGGCGCTCCCAGGAGACTTGTGGATCAGGTGTTCCACCAGAGGAAAAAGACCAGGTGTTCGTGGAGCACTTCACCTGCAAGAACGCCTTGGAACCAAGGTGGAAGGGACCAGTCCAGGTGTTGCTGACTACACCAACGGCAGTCTTTTGCAAGGGCAAGACTTCGGGGATCCACGCCACGCACTGTAAGTTGGCCATACAAGCACCAGACACCACACCCCAGAACACAGTAAGGATGGGCCTAATCATAGGTACAATACTATTGATAGCGACAGCAGCTAGGGGAAACTCCGATTCCAATAGATGCGAAAACGAAACCCGACACCTCACCGTAACATGGGGACAAAGAGTATCACTACCATGTTTCGAACAGAAAGCCCTGCACACAAATTGGGTGAACATAAATTGGCTAGCACTGTCGGCAGGGCCTGGACGCGTTGGCATGATACTACAAAAGCAACGAGAGTTCCGGGAAGACGGGCAAGCTAGCATTAAGACCTTGGCCCAACCAGGATACCAATGGGGAACCCCTGATTTTAAGCTACAAACACGCACACGCCTAGGGAAAGACATGACCATGCAGGTCCGGTGCAGCGTCTGGACCCCTGGCGCGGCCGGTGGCGAAAGGAACTACATACCATGCATCGAATACATACTCACGCCACAACCCCAGGATAAGGCCCCAAAGAGGGGGGAAAACACATATTGGAAAGTGGCCAGGGAGGTGGCAACAATTCAAAATAGGACACACTGCTGGTCGTGCATGCACTTTCCCCAAGCAGGCACCACAGGAATACACATGATAGTGCTACCCTCGTCCCTCAATGACCTCTGCTCACAACCTATCGATTCCCCATGTTTAGTCACCACGCTGGAAAGAGAAGGGGTTGACAACGGCAAGAGTTGCAATCGACAATTTAATTATCGCCCGCCAATGATTGCCCATGTGGCCGAGAGGCCTGCCCCCGTCTGGGTCAAACCACAGAAAGGGAGGGTCTGCCTCCAGGGTTCCGGCCACTTGCGTATGGGAGAATCAGAATGCGCCTACACTCTCCCCGGGAAGCTGGGACAAGGGAGCTCGGGGATTACATTACGAATAGTACTGCAAGATAAACACAACCACAACATAACGGCTATAACATTCTCTAGGGGGGTTAGTAGGATTAATGGGGTGGTAAAGGGACTCCAGTGCTTATCCACCCACCTGGTCCCACCCCATGGGACAATGTTTATATGCGGCGACAAGGCTTACCCCTATTTACCAAATAATTGGGGGGGCACATGTTATCTGGGTTCAGTCCTTCCTGACGTTGAGATACTGGATGAGCTAGACCCAAAGTCCTTGGACAGGCGTTATAAGAGGTCAGTCATGAACGAAGATGGAACCACTAAACTACACGGGAGCCTAGGGGAAAAGGTGTTTGGTTTCTTCTTCCCAGGAGCGGGCACAGTCATGGATAGTTTCCGGATAGATAAATTGGCTTTGGCCCTAGAAAAGGTGGCAAACGACACCGCTACGGCTCATGACATACTATTGGATACGGTGATTCACATGCGTACAATCGTGATGCAGAATCGGGTGGCTTTGGACATGCTCTTGGCAGAGAAAGGAGGGGTATGCGGAATTATAGAGGGAAAATGTTGCACTTACATACCCGATCCATCTGAAGGAGTGTCAGCCGCAATAGTGAGACTAAGGGAAACTAGCCACGCCCTGACGATCGATCGGATCGCGCGCGAAAATTCTTATACATTTAGCTGGCTCACTGACTGGTTCCAGGGATGGACGGGCACCATAGTGAAGTGGTTATTGACCGCACTGGCTGTGATAATCGGGGTAGTAATTTGGGGGGCACTAATGAAATCTCTAGTCCTCCTCTATATGAGAAAGTATTTTACAGGATGGAAAGTGAAGAAGCCGCCGACAACAACTATGGCTCTGACCACAGAGGCCGTCGACCTGAACGGGTCCTTCAACAAGGCAGACGGTGACCGGCGCTCCAGAAAATTGCATTGAATTTTGTAACAACTGTGATACTTGTGTGGATCCCATGTGGGAACTGGCTGCTGCCTGTAACGGTGTATGTGATGACTGTGATACTTGTGCTATAAACCCCTTGCGTGTACTGGCTAACGCTGCTTATGTATTACAAGCTGACAGCTGCACGCCCCCTTCCGACCCAACTATGGATCTGATTGCGACACTGGGTCTGGCGGTTGAGGGACCCGACGCGGATGTCCTAGACCCGCAAGCCGACCAGGCGCCCATGGGAGACTTTGACATAAAGGAAGTCCCTCTCTTTTCTTCAAATGTTTCGGATCTCTTTTGATCCAAATGTTTCGGATCTCTTTGATCCACATGTTGCGGATCTCTTTGCTTCAAGTGATTCGGATTCGGATTTTTACGCTCTGTACCCTGACCAGGAAATTG
>NC_136262.1:168110045-168352545 GCF_964187855.1 Myxine glutinosa
AAGAGTTGCCGGGATCTGATCACATACTGATTGCATACGACATGGGGAGTCATGCGGTTGGTTGAGACGTCTATCCCGGATCTTTTGAAGCAGTTGCAGTTTTTCTGAAGCAGATCCTTTAATTTTACGGAGGGGCGTGAAATCCCCATGATCAGACATGGATGGTACATGAAGGATGCATGTAGGAGGAGAGCTTTGGGCTGCAGGTTCTACACTCCGTTTTCTTTTGGGCATGCTTGCTGTCGATGTCTACCATCACTGTTAAATGACAAATAAGAAATCACGAATGATGTTAAAAGTGCCTGTGAAAGGAGGCTCTGAGTTTTCAGTGAGGTAACAGAGGTTCTGAGTCATGTTCTACACTAGGGTACTTTTTAGCTGACTAAACCATGTTTAGTGGCATCAAAAGTGCTAATAGCTAAAACATCTAAATTCTTCCACACTAACGTTAGCTATCTAGGCCAATGAAACATTGTGCTAAGTTACTGTAGCTAGCTCAGCTGTCGTGCCTCTTTCTGGTTCAATTCATATACAGAAGTCAACAGATATGTCTCATGTTTGGCATTAACAAAAGTTTAAGTTACACCGACATTAGGAACATACTGTACATAGATGAGGCTAGCTTTAACGTTAGCTAACATGGTGCTAGCTGGCTCAGCTGTTATTCTGCCTGTTTATGATTTCATGCAGAAACTGAAGTCAAGAGTGTGAGTAACATTATAGTTAGCATCTTACCTGGCTAGATTGGAGGATGAATACCAAGAACAACACACAGATGGAATGGAAGACTGAACTTTCAACTGAGGTATTCAATAACATCAACGTTACCAATTGATACGAGCGCGCGACATTACCAATTGATACGAGCGCGCGAGCGCGCATGTTACATGGATGGAAATGTAAAATGGCAGCTATAGCAGCACTAATTTGGATCTCTAGTCTGTCATTTCTGCACTGTGATTGGATAACATAAAAAAATATGTTTGGGAGTTAACAGCAGGAGTTGGTAGATTTTACGTGGGCTGGGTGAGAAACCTTTAAATAAGCAAGTGAAAATCTCTCGCAATACAAAGTCAATGGTGGGAAGAAAAGTTGAGTGGTACCAATGTTACTGCCAATGTCCCGCCCCTATGCAAGACTCAGGAGCATCTTGTTGACATTTAACCTTGAAAATACCTGGGTTTAGACCCCTTATGTACCATGTTAAGTTATCTGCAGTATTAACGTATCCTTATCATTTGTAAAACTGATTATTTTGTAATTACAGCATTAATATGCATACTAGTATACCATAGACACATGTAATCATGTTATGAATAGTTCTATCATGATCTATGCCCTTCAAAACATGGGTCTAGACACCTTCATTTTTCAATTATCTGCAATATTGGCTGAGATATGTCAAAAATCGTTTTTTTGATAATGGCAGCAGTAATTTGCATAAAAATGGTATGTGGGACATTTTCGCAGCTTGGGGCCATAGCTAGTCATTTTCTACACATTGTTTCCAATCTAGAAACACTGATTAGAAGTATATCTCCGGGGGGTGCAGGGGGACCTAGTCTTCCTACTAGACTATCATGATTTCACACTCACAGGCGCAAGCGCATGCAAAAAGTCATGAACCACAGAATGGCTCAATACAATAGTGCATGTACTTTTTCCACCCTAGGTTGCTATTGGATTGTTCTCATTTAGCCAAATTTGGTGAAAAACGCCATATTTCAATTGAAGTGTGTATGAGTTTCTAGATGGAATTGAGCGAAAATATTTGGTGGGTGAATGTTTTAGACCATTTCTAACAATAATCCAGTAGAGCATCAAAATCGGAGAGATCGATGTTTTTTGGACCACCCTAATATACATGTACTAATATATCCAGTGTAAATGCTTTGAAGGAGTGATTCACGTCTCATAATGCTTGCTAGGACAACTTCTTTCATACTCTGTGATCTGCATGATTTGAACTACAGCCTACATTTATCTATATTTGATCTACATGCAAATATATGGATATTAAAGTTCTTGTTTAATGAAGATCATTAATCTGATTTAATAATGGTTTCATGATATTTGCATGTAATAACATATTGTAACGAATGTGGAAACGTTACAATGTGAACGTTACAAACGTACGGTACCACCCTGTAATGTAAATAATAGTCGCAGTCAGCGTCCTAGTTAATTGCATGAAATGTACACGCAGGTCACGATATATCTTTTAAATAGTGTATTTCCTTATTCCATGTAGGCTAAGTATGTGTTTTCCCACTAGATTGACTTTGCATTGTATCAAACAAAATAAGCGTAGGCCCTTCCAATTTCCCCAAAACCTCCCTTCCAATTGCCTTCCGCATTTTGGCCGGTTTTCTTCAAACCACCATTGGCCACGAGGTAAGGTTGGGGAAGAAAGGCGTGTCTCCACCTCGTCATAAGAGGGAAGGAGTGAACCAGCCCTAACAGCCAATCAACACCGCGGTGAGTGACCCGGTAGGCGTGCCCTCGGAGTCGGCGGCTTGATTTCGCTCGAGGTGATAAAAGCGCCTGCAAGGGACTGCTTTACGAGATGACTTGAGAGAGGCCTTGGGAGATGAGAAAAGAGGCTGCACCAATAGGCGGTGAGATGCGAAACACTCCAAGCCAAAGAGGAGAGGTACTCGGCAAGGAGACCAGCTTTGGAGAGACGCGCTGAAAGGAGGGAGACGGCCCCACCCCAGAAGAGGAGCAGGTGTGCCGAACCAGCGCGTGCCGTCGACCACAGCGGATACACGACGGAGGGTTTCCCGCCAAAACCGCGAGGAATTGCGAACGGCGGCCTCCCGACCTTGCCTCCATCTCAAGGCTTACCTGCCTGCATTATCCCCTGTGTAAGTGTGAACGTCCTGTCCTGCTCGTTTGTCTTGGGGCTAAGTAAAAATGAATAGTGTAAGTTAAGGATTCGCTGTGTTACTGCTTCTTCCATCCATTGCTTGTGAGTGTATAATAAAATCTGTTCTTCCGCCGTATTCTTCTTCTTCTTCTTTTTCATTCTCTTTCGGTCGCTTTAGAGATTTCCCGATTGAATATCTGTGTCGCGATCTGGTCAACGTCGGGTGGAATCGGGTTTTAATCGGGGAGTAACTGTTCGGACGCGGTTAAATACACCACCGCTCGGTCAATATAACATCTAAAACCCGCGTCTGTAACATTTGGTGTCGAGGAGTTGGATTCGGACCTGGGACTAAATTTGTTAGGCCCAAATTTTGGAACACCAATTGTACCATTAGGGTAACTTGTTGTTGGGAAGTAGAATTCGATCCGGAGCGCGTTTCACGCGCTCGAAATTATAACGGCGAAATTTGATTTTGTTTTACGAAAAAAAAATAAAACCCGAATTTTGAGATCGCGCCATGGACAATCAAGGCGATCGGATGTCGGTGGGAGAGATAGACAGGGTGGAATCGACCCAGGACCTCGGGGAAATGTATGTGGAGGAAAGGGAGAAGAAAAATGGCAATGTGGTTGCGGAGGTTTCAGACGCACAAAATGGCGCTCTCGCGCACATGGTTATTGTGGCACCAAAGTTAGCCGCGCTCGTGGTCGCGGCAGCCAAGCCAGAGATGCCAGGGTACATGCGAGCCTTCATGGCCCAATTCATGGTGGAAATGCAGAGAGAAAACGACATTATGGAACGAATAGAAAACAGAATGAGGGCCGATAGGGAGGAAAGGGAGCAGAGGGACAGAGACCGCAAGTTGGGCGAAAGGGTCCCAGGGGTGCACAAGGAAGTAACGCGGGTCGAAAAGCGCTGGTTGAGCGAAGCGGAGGAAAGCACGGGTACAATGACGGGGGTAGAAATCGCGACACGGGGTTTAGAAAAGCCGGCGACCGCTGAGGTAGAGGAGGGTGTTTTATTAAAGCCAACGGTCGTCGAGGTTAATAAAGAAAAAGCAGTAGCGGGAATAATTAAAATTGAAGAGATGACGGAGGTAGCCCGGGAATTGCAGGGAGAAATGGATTATGTACAAAGTCCCTGCTCACATCACGATGCTGTGCTTAACCCGAATGGAAGTTTGCAGGTTCGCTTGGAGAAAAGGATCCCCCAGGTGAGTCGTGCTGTTGTGTATTGTGCGGGGAGATTTTGTAAGAGGATGTTTGGCGACAAAAGAATTGTCTCGCGATTGGGATCGATATGGCACCCGGGCGTTGGTGAAGGGTCCCGTGTGAGTGGAAATGGCACGCGTGGGAGAAAAAAGTGTGCGTCGGCGAGTGGGTGTGTTATAAAGTGTGGGAGTGAAACCGAGTGCGAGCGAGAATGCACGTCGGGGTGTATGGAGAGTGACACGAATGGTGAGTTGGTGATGGCGCAGGTGCGAGAGGGCACATCGGAGCGCGAGTGTGAAACCGAGTGCGAGTGAGAATGCACGTCGGGGTGTACGGAGTGTGACACGAATAGTGAGTTGGTGATGGCGCAGGTGCGAGAGGGCACATCGGAGCGCGAGTGTGAAACCGAGTGCGAGCGAGAATGCACGTCGGGGTGTACGGAGTGTGACACGAATAGTGAGTTGGTGGTGGCGCAGGTGCGAGAGGGCACATCGGAGCGCGAGTGTGAAACCGAGTGCGAGCGAGAATGCACGTCGGGGTGTACGAAGTGTGACACGGAGAGTAAGGTGGTGGTGGAACGTGTGCGAGAAAGCACACCTGAATTGGTCATGGCGCGGGTGTGGGAGAGCCCATGTGAGCGCGTTAGTGGGTGGATGCAAGAGTGCACGCCCATGGTGAGTGTTACGGAGGACGTAACGGAGGAGAGGTGTGGACCAAAGTGTGCGCGAGAGGTGTGGTGTGTAACAGGGAGAGCGTTGGTGGAATGTACGGACGGCGTTGGAACGCCAGGTTTTGTGAGGGTGAAAGGGGTAGCGTATGCTTGTAAGCATGCAAGTAAAGCATCGATGGTAACCAGGTTAGCGGTTAGGGCGACGGATAGCCGATGCGAGCGCTCGGTGCGAGGGGGGTGCTTTGTTGGGTGCGAGGCCCGGCGCGGATCGATGCTGCGTCGCTTCTCTTCGAAGCGTCGTTGCCGATTCGGGCTTGGCCCCGCCCCGCACGGTCGAGTCCGGGCTTTGCCGGGCGAGGCGACCGGTCCGGTTCGAGGGCGAGTGGGAGGAGGCGGAACGGTGCCCCCTCGTGGGGACGGGGTTCCGACCGGGGGAGATTGAGCCATCGGGCCCGGGACCGCAAGGTGCCGCGCCGAGATGGTGCGTGGAGCCTCGGTCCAACCAAACCACCTGCCTTGAACCGAAAGCCGGACGGATTCAACCTGCAGGCAACCAAACCACCCGAATTCATTGCTCGGCTTTACGAAGCCGAGTTTAATGATGTCATGACGCACCGAGGCTAGGATATAGCGGACTGTGATGATGGTAGTGATTTGAAACGAAATTTAGAAAAGTGAATAGAATTGGCAGTAAATGGAAAATTTTTGAATTGGTTGGAATCTGGACGAACAAAATTGATAGTGAAAGACCCCCGATGTGGTGGGATGGCAAATCCACCATCCCTCACAGACGTGGGGGCAAAGGAGCTATAGCTTATGGGGTGTATGGCAGTGAAAACTAGCCCGGGTGGGTTAGGTTATATTGATAGGGCCCTAGCGAAGATGACATTAGGTGACGTTAAGTTTAGTTAGTGACTGATACCTGTAGTGGGGACGCAGGTAGATTAGGGTGGATTATAATGACGCGGGAGCGCAATAGTTTAAAGGGACGACTGGGAAGCGCAAGTTTCAGAGGGGAGTAGTTAGCTGAGATGATGCCGTGTGTGTGAGGATTGAACAGGTGAGAATGGAACAGGTGTGATTGCACAGGTGTGCAACTGAACAGGTGAATGGAGCAGTGTATGAGGGAGTAGTGGTGATTGCGTGTTGTGCTGACCAAATGGTCCAGGAAGAAAGGAGGGTGCAGGTGGCACCAGGTATGATTGCACAGGTGTGCAACGACAGGTGAATGAAGAGCAGGTGTATGTGGCTGTGTGGAATAAATGGTAGTGTGGAATATCTGGAGTATTGGAATGGATGGTCGTGGAGTGAGAATGGTGGAAATTGTGGAGTGGAGTGGATGGTGCGAAGGTGTGAATGGGGGAAGAGTGGACCCCCATCACGGATACCCGGGGCGGGTAGTGTAAGTGTTAGGTAGAGGGTACAGGTAAATTGTGGTTGGATATTGGCATCTGTGGTGCGGGTGACAGAATGGTATGTGGATGGGTGCGTTGGTGTTGTGGAAATGGCTGGGCGTGTAGCCTGTTAGTGTGAGTAGTTGGTTTGGGCACTCCACCACTGTAAGGATGTCGGCCAGGTGAGGCCGCAGGTGGGCTCTGGGAGCCGGTAGTAGTTGTTGTGGATGGGGCCCGAGGATCCGGAGGACGGACCCGGGTAGCCCAGTGCCAGAGGGCACCATGGGGTGACAGAGCCAGGAGAGGGGCTGTCCCCAGGTAGTTAGGTTAGGGTGAGGAGCTAGGTAAGCTCGGGTGGCAACTACAGTGGTGGAGGTGTGCAGGTGGGTAGACCTGTTGGGAGAGGTACACGTCGCAGCCCAGAAATTGTGCTAGAGCACCGGGAGATGAATCGGGGGAGTGAGACCCCAAATTGAGAAGCACCACAGTTGGTCAATGGGAATTGGTTATTAGAACCCATAGTGTAAGTTGGCCAATGGATTGGCAGGGAAAGACCCCGGGTAGTGTAAAGTGTGTTAAAGTCATTTAGAGGATAGTTAGGATGAAGGATCTCCTCGCACCATCTGCATCCACTCACCTGAGGTGACAGGTACTCCACACCATGCCATGTTTTGATTATTTTTTATGATGCAAATGTTTGGATTGTGAGACGCATCATGACGTGGGTGTGACCTTGTGCGTAATTCCATCTCTCCCTCCTTATGAGGATTGATGATGAATTGGTGATGGCAAATTTTGAAGTAAAGGGATTGTGGAGACGAATTTGGTATAGGGGAAATATGGGGAAGACGTGACAGTAGTGACGAATTTGTAAATGGGTAGATTTTTGTACATATGGGGTGACGTACGGTAGGGACGAGCTTTCTCACTTCGCCCTCCGTACGCATTTCACCTTGCATTGCCTTATTGACGTGTACCCTTGTGACCTTACCCCTCGCTCAATTGTCTTTCTTTTGTCTCCCACATGACCTGTGCGCCATTGGGTGCCGATGGGAGCGTGCGTGAGGTGGCCATTGTGCGCCCGAGATTCCCAGAACCAGCATGCATTGCGTTGATGTACCACTTTATGGACCGCTGTTCTGCGGCCAAGTACCACTTGATGGACCCCAGGTTCTGGGGCAGGGCACCTCTGTTGGAAACCGGCCATAGTGGCCAGGGAATCTTGCTTGCGGACCTCGGTAAGGTGGCACCTATGCCAAACAGGTGGACCACCCTTAGTTGGCCCCTGAGGCCCTAAATAAAAATGGACACAAGTTGTGCTTTTTATTATGTCCAAATAGGCCGCATGAAGCCAGAAGACGTCGGGAAGAACATCGGCCCAGCAGAGAAAGAGAAGACCACCACCAGTTGTTTTGTTGTGTTTATTATGAACCATGGTGACCGCACCGGATGGTGCTTTTGGGTGCTTTGTGGTGTTTGGTGCTTTTGGGTGCTTTGGTGGTATTGGTACTGGTGCATCGATGCAATGCGTGCTGTCTCCTCCCTCCCAACAGGAATTTCTTTCTCTTGTTCCCTAAAAAGAAAAAAAAAGAAAAAAACACAGGTCCTGGGTTGCGTTGTAAATAAGAAATCACGTCATTGTAAATAATGCTCCCCACCGTAAATGTATAGTTTGAGAATAATTCCGTAATTCGGTTAGCTGTGGGCTTGAGTCTGTTAGACAGGATGCAATGCAATAGGGGGACATACTTATTTGTGTTTTAAAATTGTCACACTCAGGGTCAGGTTAATTGTAGAGGGAATTACACCTACGTGTCACACTAAGTTAAAGTCTAATAGGCCCGAGGACGGGCCTGAAGAAAGGAGGGTGCCGTGTAACGAATGTGGAAACGTTACAATGTGAACGTTACAAACGTACGGTACCACCCTGTAATCTATCTATAATTCCAGTAATCTCTGTATGTCTGTATGTCTGTGACCGCTGTTTCTCGACAACCACGGGTCCGATATACTTTAAACTTGCCAGGTATATTGCTGGGGACCCGAGGATGTGCCTTTTCAAGGTTTCATATTAATCGGAGAAGTAGTTACCGAGCTATGTCCAAAAAACGATTCAACCAATCAGAGAGCAGCGAGCTATCACGTGTGCCGAACGTGGCGAACAGACTCTGCCTCGGACGGCACATTTGAGAGCGTATTCATTTATTTCACGTTGGCAAACTATGTTGCCGCTATGTTGCCGTTAAACTATGTTTTAAAACTAATTTGCGATTCTTTCGCTTTCCTGCGCGTTTGTGCACGCTATGGCGATTTCTTTACCAAACTCCGCAAGCCGTTCGCTTTGGACCAAACCATTTCATGTAAATAGAGGGGGGGGGATTGTCACCGTACTCGCAAGCCGTTCGCTTTGGACCAAACCATTTCATGTAAATAGAGGGGGGGATTGTCACCGTACTCGCAAGCCGTTCGCTTTGGACCAAACCATTTCATGTAAATAGAGGGGGGGGATTGTCACCGTACTCGCAAGCCGTTCGCTTTGGACCAAACCATTTCATGTAAATAGAGGGGGGGGGGGGATATAATTTTAGATATATATATAGTACGGGCATGCCCTAGTGTAAATAATGGTCGCAGTCAGCATCCTAGTTAATTGCATGAAATGTACACGCAGGTCACGATATATCTTTTAAATAGTGTATTTCCTTATTCCATGTAGGCTAAGTATGTGTTTTCCCACTAGATTGACTTTGCATTGTATCAAACAAAATAAGCGTAGGCCCTTCCAATTTCCCCAAAACCTCCCTTCCAATTGCCTTCCGCATTTTGGCCGGTTTTCTTCAAACCACCATTGGCCACGAGGTAAGGTTGGGGAAGAAAGGCGTGTCTCCACCTCGTCATAAGAGGGAAGGAGTGAACCAGCCCTAACAGCCAATCAACACCGCGGTGAGTGACCCGGTAGGCGTGCCCTCGGAGTCGGCGGCTTGATTTCGCTTGAGGTGATAAAAGCGCCTGCAAGGGACTGCTTTACGAGATGACTTGAGAGAGGCCTTGGGAGATGAGAAAAGAGACTGCACCAATAGGCGGTGAGATGCGAAATGCTCCAAGCCAAAGAGGAGAGGTACTCGGCAAGGAGACCAGCTTTGGAGAGACGCGCTGAAAGGAGGGAGACGGCCCCACCCCAGAAGAGGAGCAGGTGTGCCGAACCAGCGCGTGCCGTCGACCACAGCGGATACACGACGGAGGGTTTCCCACCAAAACCGCGAGGAATTGCGAACGGCGGCCTCCCGACCTTGCCTCCATCTCAAGCCTTACCTGCCTGCATTATCCCCTGTGTAAGTGTGAACGTCCTGTCCTGCTCGTTTGTCTTGGAGCTAAGTAAAAATGAATAGTGTAAGTTAAGGATTCGCTGTGTTACTGCTTCTTCCATCCATTGCTTGTGTGTGTATAATAAAATCTGTTCTTCCGCCGTATTCTTCTTCTTCTTCTTTTTCATTCTCTTTCGGTCGCTTTAGAGATTTCCCGATTGAATATCTGTGGGGCGATCTGGTCAACGTCGGGTGGAATCGGGTTTTAATCGGGGAGTAACTGTTCGGACGCGGTTAAATACACCACCGCTCGGTCAATATAACATCTGAAGCCGCGTCCGCAACAATATATTGCACACCTTTATATAATCTAATGTTCATTCAAGCACGTGGCTCTGTAGCAAACTCCCTCCTCTCTCAACTTCTCGGGTCGTGCTCCCTCACTCATCCGCCTCTTACCGACTCTCTTGAACCTCCTCACGCGTCTCTGGTGGGGGGCCTCGCGCCAAGGGTTTTTATTACCACGCCTTTGGAACCTTCTCGAACTCTCCAGACGTTTCTTGCCACGCCCTTGGAACCCTCTCGAACTCTCTTGACGCTTCTTGCCACGCCCTATCAAGCCATGCCCACCGGGCCCTGGTTGGTTGTTAAGGGCTCTTTGACTCCACCTTTGATGATGACGTGGTGCCACGCCCGTGCTCTGGCGGCTCCTCCCCCCTTCTTGGCCTCGTGCGTAATGGAGTTTGGCGCCAGGCAGCGAACGCTGCTGGGCTAGCAGAGGTGGTGTGATGCCCACGAAAACAGCCCAACTGTTACTGGCACTTTGAGGAGACGATTGGGGATATTGAAAGGGGACCTATCTTAGCTGATTGATGCAACGTAGAGTCAACTATTGGAAACACAGCCTTACCTGGAACACAGAATAATGACTTAACTATAGAGATCCTAAAGTGTCCTACATGTTGTACATGGACTAACTAAGGTGCAATCTTTAATTAACAGCCAATTAAGGGGACATGTACACAGGGGTCATTTATAAGGGAATTTACTACTAAATTTACATGTGAAGGTTCTAAAAACCGTAACACAGCACCCTCATTCCTCACGGCACGACCCGGGCCGAAAACTTTACTTAATGTGACACTCAGGTGTAATCCCCTCTACTATTAACCTTACCCTGAGTGCGACAATTTTAAAAGAGTTAAATATGTCCCACCTGCTATGTTGCATCCTGCCTAATAGATTCACACCCACAATTAACCGAATTGCAGAATTATTTTCAAACTACACATTTATGGTGGGGAGCATTATTTTCAAGACACTATTTGTATTTACATTGCAACCCAGGACCTGTCATTTGTTTTGGGAAACAAAAAAGAACCCTGTGGGAGGGAGGAAAAAGCATGCACTGCACCGATACACCACCTCTACATGCCCGGGGATGCAGAATTGATATTGCAATGCATCCCCGAGCATGCAAGCACCAAAGCACCAATAAGTACCAATAAAGCACCATCAAAGCACTATCAAAGCACCATCCAGTGCACAGTCATACATTTCAAGAAAAAAAACAACTGTTGCACGGTCTTCTTTCTGCTCCCTCTGCTGGCCGATGTTTCTTCGTGCTCTTGTTGTTGTTCTTGGTGGCTTGCTGCCTATTTGCAATAATAATAAAAAGGCACAAAAACGCATCCATTTTTATTTGGGGCCCACAGGGGCCAACTATGGGTGGTCCACCTGTAGGGCAAAAGGGGCCACCTCACCGTGGTCTGCAAGCCAACTTTCCTGGGCCATCGTGGCCAGTCCTAGCAGAGGAGCCAGTCCCCAACACGTGGGGTCCATCAGTGGTGCTCGGCCACAGTACCGTGGTCCATATGGGTGTGGTGCTTAGCCACAAACGTGTGGTCCATAAGGTGGTGCATCGATCCAGGCAGCTGGCAGGGGCGGCTCGGGCACACAGATGCGGCTCCCGCACGCTCTCCCTCAGTGCCCAGAGAGCACGGTCCATGGGTGGGGAGGAAGACAAAGCAGAGTCAGCGATGGGCAAGGGCGCAAGGGTACACATCAATACAGGCAATGCAGAGTGAGGTGCGCCTGGAGATCAAGCGGAGAAAGCTCGTCCCTAATGTGCGTCACCCTCCCCCCCCCCCCCCCCTGTCACCTACTCTACCCTCGCCCCTTACCCCGTATTTACACAACAATTTACAAATTAGTCACTACGTCTCATCCTCCCCATATCTCCCCTAATACCAAATTCATTACCAATCCCTCTGAAACCAAATTTGCCATCAATTCAAATTCCTCATCAATTCCTCATAAGGAGGAAGAGATGGAACAACAACACAATGTCACACCCACGTCATGATGCGTCTTACATCCCAAACACATTTGCATAGAAAGATAATCAAACCATGGCATGGCGTGGAGCACTCTCGTCACCTCAGGTGAGTGGATGTAGATGGTGCGAGGAGATGTTTTAATCCTAACTACTTTCTAAATGACATTAACACACTTTACACTACCTGGGGTCTTTCCCTGCAAAACCATTGGCCATCTTACACTATACGGTTCTTAAAACCGAACTCCCATTGACCAAACTGTGGTGCTCATCAATTTGGGGTCTCACTCCTCCCGATTCAATTCCCTGTGCCTTTGCACAATTTCAGGACTGGGTCGTGTGGCTCCCCTAGCTCACCTGCACACCTCCGCCACTCCCGTTGCCTCCGAGCTTACCTGCTCCTTATCCTAACCTATCTAACTGGGGAAGGCCCTCCCTGGCAATTACCCCCTCGGTGCCCTCTCTGGCACTGGGCTACCCGGGTCCGTCCTCCGGATCCTCGGGCCCCACTGAACAACTCTACCGGCTCCCAGAGCCCACCTGCGGCCTCACCTGGCCGACATCCTCACAGTGGCGGAGTGCCCATTTAAACATACACACTAACAGGCCACACGCCCAGTCATTTCCACGTCACTAATGCACCCATCCAAACACCATTCTACCACACGCACCACAGATGCCAATATCCACCACAATTTACCTACACCCCCTACCTACTCTTAAACTACCGTCCCCGGGTATTCGTGATAGGGGTCCATCTTCCCCATCCATTCCCTTCGCACCAACTACTCCACTCCACATATTCCACCATACTCACTCCACACCATCCATTCCATACTCCATTCCATACTAGCTATTTCACACAACCTATCTCCATACACCTGTTCACTTGCACACCTGTGCTCACACACACCTGGCGGCTCTTGCACCCTCCTTCCTCCAGAACCATTCACTCAATACAACTCACAATAACCTCACACTTCTCACAATACGCTGCTCCATCACCTCCTTCACACACACACATCTCTCACGAGCAATTCCTCATTTGCTCAACACAAAGATTCTCACACACACGGCATCATCTGATCTACCTGGTGCCCTTCTAAAACTCGAGCTTCCCAGTCGCCCCTTATATTATTGCGCTCCCTCGTCATTATCATGCAACTAATCTACCTACGTCCCCTACTACAGGTACAATGTCGCTACTTAACCCTACAGTTACCTATGGTCATCTCTAGGTCCCTATGCAATTATCCAAACCCTCCCTCGGCGAGCTTACACAGCCAAACCCCATAAACTATAGCTCATGTGCCCGGGGTGGATGGGAGGGATGGTGGATTTACCATCCCTCAACATCGGGCATCTCCCATTATCAATTTTGCCCATCCAATTTTTCTGCCAATCAAATTTGCCAATCTTTACTGCCAATCATCTATTTCCTATCAAATTTACCAATCCAATTTGCCAATCAAATTCCCTATCCCTACCATCATCCATTAATCTGAGCCTCGGCGCGTCGTTACATTCTCACAGCTCGGTTTCGCAAAACCGAGCAATGCATTCGGGTGGTTTGGTCTACTGTAGGTGGATCCGTCCGGCACTCTGTTCAGAGGAGGAGGTTTACTCGGGCCGAGATTCCATGGCCCATCGCGGCGCAGAGCCTTGCGGTCTCCGGCCCGACGACCGAAGCTCGCCTGGTCTGAACCCCGTCCCCGCCAGGGGGCGAAGGTCCGACCCGGCCCCCCTCCCCCGGAATCGTGCCGATCGCCGCTCTGATGTGGGCCTTTGCGGGTGCAAAGGCTGTAAAGCCTGCAACCTGTCAGTGAGGTGCAAGGGGAAGAGTGAGGGAGCAGGACCCGAGAAGTTGAGAGAGGAGGGAGAGAGGATCGACCATTCATTTTCTTAGCGGGAACATCCTGCGGCGAGTGAGAGTCGCTCGTGGGCGATACCAACCAGCACTGACGACCGGGTTTTCACCACTGAACTGGAGCACGGATGCTCAAGCGGGACCTCGACGTCGTGCCGCCATCCCCGGACCTCCCTGCCGCCAGTTCCGTGGACCGTCTGCCCTTCTCATCCCTCTAGCCATTCCTGCCTACAATTCCCTATTCGTGTGAGTCTGTCTGTATTGTCCTGTGGGTTTAACTAAGCCTGTCTAAGGATTTGTGCTGTGTCTTCTTCTTCTGTAAATTACTTTCGTTCCCTTCTTCTTTGGTTTAGGTTTTTGTGTAAATAATTAATAAATCGCTGTTCCTTCTTATTCTCTGGTTTCTTTCTCGTCCGATCGCTTTAGTGATTTCCCCATTGAGTACCTGTGGCACGATTTTGGCCGAACTGCTTACAATCGGGTTTAGTCTTCTGTTAACGGCCCGCGTCGCAGCTCGCTTCGCTCGGCGTAATCCATCTATTACGCTGCGGCTCGGGCAGGAGTATTTCCTCGCGTACCAGAAGGCGCTGGTACTTAGGTCATAGGAAGGATTGGCCTACTACCCTATTCAGCGCTGACCGGGCGTGACGTCATACCCCCAGGACTGGTCGGACGGCCAGCTTAACAGGACAAGGGGATTAACTCCCCCCCCCCCCCTTGCTAACGGGAGTGCCGTCCACCGGATCCATAACAATTGGTGTCTGGGAGAGGGATTTGACCCGAAGTGCGCACTCGAAATTACGAGCGGCCGAAATTTTTATTAATATACCAAATTTAAATCGTGCCATGAATGATCAAGGCGGTCGGATGCCGATGGGGGTAGAAGAAGAGGGTTTGGAGGTAACCCAGGACTCCAGGGGGGAATTGGGAGAGAGAGAGGAGGGAAGCAATACGAATGCGGTAGAGGGGATTTCAGGTTCACAAGATGGCGGCCTCATGCACGAGGTTAGAGGCGCACAAGATGGTGCCTCGCACGAGGTTGCAGCAGCACAAAATGGCGGCGCCTCGCATGTGGCGGCGAGAGCCGAGCCTGCGGAACCAGCGGGTTGGGACCTGTATTTGCTCGTAGAGCAACTACGAGCGTCTATAGAAATGCAGAGGGACGAAGGTGGCGTGATGGGGACAAATCCAGCAGGGAAATGAATAAATTGGGAAGCCAAATTAGTGGATTAAAAACTGCAATGGGAAGCCAAATCGGGGAATTGAGAAATGACATTGGAAATCAAATCGGGGGGCTAGAAGCCAAATTTGAGGGGTTAGACAACAGGTTGGAAGGACTGGAAGGTAAATTGGGGGGCCAACTGGAGGACGTGGGTAACCAAATCGGGGAAATGAAGGATGGGTTAACGGGGTTGGAAAATCGAATGGCCGCCCAGGAGAACCAGATGGAAGGGGTGAAAAATGGGTTAATGGGGTTAGAAAACAATATGGAAGGCAAAGTGAGGGAAATATGGGAGCAATCCGCCCGGGAAATTAAACAAATGGGGGATCAGGTAGAGGAGGTAAAAATCGGGTTAGAAACCAAATTGGACACCCACAAGGGGGATTTGGAGCAGATGAGGGCGGCATCTACAAAGGAAATAGGAGAGATGGGGGAGGATATAAGGCGCGGGGTGAGCGAAGAGGTCGCGGGGGTACGCGAGGAGGTAAAGCGGGGTGCGAGCGCATGGAGAAAGAGGTGAGGAACAGTACGGCTAGGTTACAGGGGGGAATAGAAGACATGACGAGGGGAGTAGAGCAGCTGACAGTGGGACAAAAGGAGTTAGGGGAGCAGGTGGAAAATAACACGGCGGTGATAGGAGGGTTGAAAGCGACCCAGAAGGAAATAAAGAAGGAATTAATAGCGACGAAGAAGGAATGTCAGACGGTACATGAGGGACTGACGAAGAGGTTAGAAGAGGTGGTAGAGGCAATGGAGACAAAAGAACGGGAAGTCAGAACGCACATAGAAACGACCAAGGTGGCCTTAGAGGAATAAATCGAGGGGGCGCACCGGGAAATAAAAGAGGTGAAACAAAAATGAGAGGAAGTGGAAGAGGGGATAAGTGAAATTAAGAAGAGACAGAGGGAGACTAAGAAGGAGATAAAGGAGGAGGTGATGGAATTGGTGCAAGGTCTGTGCTCACAGCGTGATGATGTACTTACTGACCAAATAAAGAGTTTGCAGGTGGCGGAGGAAGAGCGAAAGAGAAGAGGTACCGAGGTGAGTGGCGATATGCTCGGGAATGTATATGGTGTGAGGGGAGATTCAGTGAGTTTGGGTGTTGGTTTAGACCCGGGCGTTCGTGAGAGGCCGCTGGTGAGGTGTGCGACAGGTGCAGAGTGCGTGGACAAAGGGTGTGTGCAAGGATGTCCGACTATGGGGAATGTGAGGGGTATTGGTGAGCAAGGGTGTGCGGGTATGAAGTGGGTAGCGGGTTGCGGAGGGGTGACCCAGGCATCGACACCGACAGGGGTAGTGTTCAGAGGGATGGGGGATGCACGAGAGCCCCCCGGGAATAGTGTGCTGTGGGGGCCCGAACGGTTCGGCCCCGCGCTAACCCCGCAAGGAGCGACGCACGGGGTCCGGCCTTCGGGCACCCACAAGGTCCCACTCGCGCCGTATGACGGCAAAAGTGATCTGAGGGCGTACCTGGCGCAGTTCGAATATGTATGTAGAGGCAACGGTTGGAATCTAGACGAAGGTGGAGTACACCTTGTGGGGGCACTGCGCGGCGCGGCGGCGGAGGTGCTGACAGCTTTACCATCGGGTGCTCTCACCTTGCCAGCCCTCCGCGTGGCCTTAATTAATCGTTTCGGTATTGAACAGCAAAGCGAGCTTGTTAAAGCTCAGCTTGCCCAGCGAAAACGCAAGCCCCAGGAGACCATCGGGGAGCTTGCCCATGACATTCGCCGTGCAGTGGGAATCGCACACGCGGACATGGCAGTGAGCTCCCAGGAAAGCCTGGTGCTGGATCACTTTATCCAGGCTCTTCCAGATCTGGAGCTCCGACAACAGCTCGCCATGTGGCACCCGCAGACCATGAGCCAGGCGGCCGACGCTGCAGCCCTTTGGGAGGCAGCGAGGCCCCTGGCCCGAGGAGGCGAGCGACATGCAGTGGCGGTGCGTCAGGTAGGGCCCGTGATGGGTGGCGGCCCCCCTAGGGGGCCCGCCCCCGACCTGGAGAGCATGGTCCGGAGGCTGGTGGAACGGCACCTGGCGGGATCTGGGCCATGGCAGGCGGCCCCGGCGGTGGCACCGGGTGGGCCACGGCAGAGTACACCAATTCGGACATTTAGCGGGGGAAATTTGGAATACCGGAAGCAAGCAGCTTACCAGGTGAGGTGCTTTAATTGTGCTCGGCTGGGTCACCGTGCATGGCAGTGTCGAGCTCCGTGCCGGGACGCTCCCCGGCAGCCGATGCCCTCAACTCCGCCCCGTATCGATCGGCCTAGCCGACCTCAGACCCCCCAGACCCCCCCCCCCCCCCCGCCAGAGCCCGGGAAACTAGAAGGTCCCGAGCATGCAGGGCGGTATTCGGCAATAGGGGATAGAGAAGAGCCCTCATTGACGCGACAGGTCATTCATTGTGGCCAAATTGGAACAGGTAGCCTCACAATTCGATGCAAAATTGCCGGCGTGGGGGTGGACGCCGTTGTGGACATAGGAGCCAGCGCCACGATCATCAGCCCTGTGATCCTTAATTCGAGTGAAGACGGCTGGGATAAAATCCAGCGTCTGGAAAATCATAGTTTGCAGCTGACTACCGGGGTAATGGCTCCGATCATAGGGCGTGGTTTTGTAACCCTCAAGTTGGGATCGGTAAAGAAAGAGATAGAGGATTGGGTGGCGGAGGTGTGCGACCCATGCTTAATAGGGTTGGATTTGTTGACTGCCAGCGGTTGTAAAATCGATTTGTTCCGGGGGATCCTGCAAGTGGGAGTGGAAGAGCTACCATTGGAGGGGGTGAGCACGGCCGAAAGGGTGGAGCTGGAGGCTCCTGAGGCCGTGATCATCCCTCTGGGGGCCGAGGCCATAGTGCCGGCCCGATGCTTAGCTCGCCCAACATGGCAGGAGTCCTGCGGCCTGGTCGAACCGGTGGCAGCGCAATCCATACCTGGCTTAATCGTGGGCCGCACCCTTGTAAAAACGGACGGGCCGGTGGTGGCCGTCCGAGTAATTAATATCAGCACAGAACCACGCACTATAGTGAGGGGCACGAAGGTAGCTGGCTGCACCCCAGTTAGAGAAGTCGCGTTAGTGAGGGGCGAGAACATCCAGCCGAGCCGGCCCCAGGGGGAGCCTTCAATAAATAGTAGGAATTGGCCCGATCCCATTTGCGAGATGGTAAATTGAAGTAGCGTAGAGTTGGGAGGTACCCAGAGGGAGGCCTTACACAAACTCGTTGGATCCCATTTGGATCTCTTCTCCTTGTCCCCCGAGGATATTGGACGTACGGGCCTGGTGAAACATCAGACCCACACCGGTGAGGCCCGGCCTATTCGTCAGCCTGCCCGACGGCTCCCTTGGAGCAAGAGGGGGGAAGCTGACGAGCAGGTAGAAAAGATGCTCGATGCAGGCGTCATCCAGCCCTCGGGAAGTCCTTGGATGTCACCTGTTGTGCTGGTTAAAAAGAAAGATGGGACCACGCGTTTCTGCGTGGACTATCGCCAGCTAAACAACGTGACACTCAAGGACTCATATCCCCTGCCAATAATTAATGACACCCTCGATGCCGTTGCGGGCTCAAATTGGTTTTAAACTTTAGACCTCAAGAGTGGGTATTGGCAGGTGGAGATGGATAGGGCAGGGAAGGAGAAAACGGAATTTTCCACAGGTAAGGGGCTGTATCAGTTCACTGTGATGCCGTTTGGTTTGTGATGCCGTTTGGTTTGTGTAACGCCCCCGCCACCTTTGAGCGATTAATGGAGCATGTACTAGGCAGCATGCCATGGCAATCATGCCTGCTATACCTGGATGATGTTCTAGTACATGCCAAGACATTCCCCCAGGCTATAGCTAATTTGGACCAGGTGTTTGGGTGCCTCAGGCAGGCAGGGTTGAAGCTGAGTCCGAGTAAGTGCACCTTGTTTGCAAGAGAGGTGGCCTATCTAGGTCACGTTATCGGTCGCGAGGGGGTAAAACAGAATTGTTACGGATCCGGGGGACGGCACTCCCGTTAGCAAGGGGGGGTTAATCCCCTTGTCCTGTTAAGCTGGCCGTCTGACCGGTCCTGTGGGTCATGCCCGGTCAGCGCTGAATAGGGTAGTAGGCCAATCCTTCCTATGACCTAAGTACCAGCGCCTTCCGGTACGCGAGGAAATACTCCCGACCGAGCCGCAGCGTAATAGATGGATTGCGCCGAGCGAAACGAGCTGCGACGTGGGCCGTTAACAGAAGACTAAACCCGATTGTAAGCGGTTCGACCAAAATCGCGCCACAGGTACTCAATGGGGAAATCACTAAAGCGATCGGACGAGAAAGAAACCAGAGAATAAGAAGGAACAGGGATTTATTAATTATTTACACAAAAACCAAAACCAAAGAAGAAGGGAACTAAAGTAATTTACAGAAGAAGAAGACACAGCGCAAATCCTTAGACAGTCTTACTTAAACCCACAGGATGGGATATGAATAGTGGATCAAAAATCCTTATTTAGTGGCTTTCTACACATTATATCTGCAAAAACTCGGATTTTTGACTCACAATTCCATTCCCACCATCTCAATAATTCAATTCAAAGAAACATTTATTTCCATAGTTGCCAATATAACGACAGTCAAACAAAAATATACGAAAGCAATACATCTGGAACTTGATGACCTCAGAAGGATACAATCAAGACAACATAAAGAGAAGCAATATGGAGGCATCATCAGAAGCCAAGGCTTGTGTTGATATGCTTATGCACTAGCAATATAAATGACAAACGATAAATTGGATTAAATCTACCGAATGATAAAAAATGAAGGAAAAAACATTCAAGAATATTGGAAATAACAATAACTAGAATAAACAGATAAAAATAATGAAATAGCAATAACGCAGAGATTTACAAGAGTGAACAACAAATGAACATGTGGAAAGGAAACTTTCAACAACACGAGATCAAATTTTGTTTATATGAAGACTTAAACCGGCACACAGACGACTTTGCCTTCACTGCTCCAACAGTTCTATTCCCAAGACGTGGCCGAAAATAACGTCGTGTATCAATAGAGTATGATGTGCGAGAAAAAGGGAGAAATAAGTCATCTTGTGATCTCGTGAAATGAGTGTGGATATCATGAGCTGCTGTAAAATATCATGAAAAGACTTGTGGAGAAGTTTGTTGATATGCTTGAACATAAATATCCCTGTATGTAATTTATTAAATGTCAAAAAGTGTCAATGTGTTAAGTTTGGTAAAAAAGAAAGAAATGGTGCAGTGTGGTCACGTGGATGAGAGACGGTGCAGATCCTTGCAGCACTCTTTTAAATAACTGAGAGTGAGTGTGGCTGATTGAAACTAGAGCGCGCCCAGGCAAGGTTACAATGGTTCAGGTAAGGGAGGATTAAGGCATTAAAGAGGGAGAAGAATCGTGTCTTACCTCGATCGTGTCTTACCGACATGCTTCCTGGCTCAATTCTCATACCTGACACATCCTTTCCTTTTTGCACTGCACGCACTTACCAAGGGATCTACAATGTAATGAATTGTCCATTTGTGATGAAGAGGAAGGATAAAGCTGCAAAACAGGAAGAAAATATAGAATGAAACTCGAACGTCTGCAGAGCACATACCTCTGCCAAGCTGAAAACTTTACGTTCTGTGACCCACCGGATCTGGATTCGGACCAGAACCAAAATCAAATTGTTTGTTCTTGTCACCAAACCAACTCGTACACCATGTTTTGCCACAATCAGACCACAACTCTTTGAGATATCCTGCTTTATATCGTTTTTGACCCCATCTCTCAATGGTGAAGCATAACGAATTTTTTTTTTTAACTCTCGCATCCCGATAAAGATTTTAACCAAAATCTAATCACTTTGGCTGTCACATCCCAAACCTGTCCACCAAATTTCGTCCAAATCCATCCACAACGTTTTGAGATATCCTGTTCACAGACAGACAGACAAAAAGACAGACAGACAGGTGTGAAAACAAAACCTATATCCACCTTCAGTGGGGGAAGTATCAAATTTAAATCTCAATTGGAATGTGTACATTTTTGATGCACAATATGGCTTTGATTTCAATTTTTGTTTTCTGTTACAACCATCATCTTACACAAATTTATAAAATACCAATCATTTTAAAATACTAAAGCAGACCCCAATAAGTATGGTGAGAGCATCTGGTGTGAGTATGGGAGGTCAGCGGTGTGATTCTGCACTTCAGCGAGTCATAGCAATGATTTTATAAATGGTGAGTACGACTTCCTTGCTTAATGCTCAACATTTGAAGAATAGATCAATGATAAGCACCATATATTGGCATCCATGGGAAGGAGGAAATATCAATGTTATCCGAGTGTGAAGAGAAAGAAACACAAAGATGGCGTCGCAAGTAAACACAATGCTGCTGGGAAGTTCGTCATGTGCCCCAAGCTCAGTGGCTGTGTTTGTTTGAAGTCAAGTCTGGTGTTATCACGTGCATTACTGCAAGGTAGGTCATGAGACTATGATAAAATACATCAGCAATGTTAATTGGGAGGAAGAACTCAAATATGTGCACTGAGGACGCCAAGAACCTGGTCAAAGACAGAAGCAGCCAGACATTAGAGAGACGTTTACCCAAGTCCCAGCATAAAGGAAACAATCATCTTGGCTGGATGCCCTAATCTGCGAAGGATACGATTGGAGGAAAACACGAAGTTTGGAACAACCACCAAAATATCAAGTCAGCACGAAACTGGGAAAGCTGTAAACAAGCAAGAACAAAACTATGGCAGAAATGAGGTCTTCATGAAAATTATTTGAGAGAGGGATTGTAGCAGACATAAAGGAAAACCCCAATAATATTGTCCTGTGGCTCGCTCAGTTAACACCAAGAGGACGCCACGGATGGCTAATCAGGCTTAACGAGGCGTCCGGGTCAATGGCGGATTTGACTATGCAAGCACGGGAGGAAGAAGGGGAAGAAGGTGAAGCGGGAATTTACTTGACGCGATCCGAGCAGTCTTCAACCCTGCAAATTAATCTCACACGAACACGGGATTTGGAATGAAAGGGAAAATAATAAAAGGGTTTATTTAAAATAAATATCGGGACAGGGAAACGCGTCGGTAAATAAATGTCCTAAATCGGGACGTCCCCCACAACTCACTTCAAATACACAACACAGGAATTGATTAATAAAATTAACGTTTCATTGTGTTCGTGTGTGATGCGTCTTAGCTGTCTGTCGATGTAGCATCTGTCAGGAATTGTCTAGGCTCTGGTGTTCGGGACCCAAGTGTGCAGTCTGGGCACGGCTCCGGTTGGCGCGAAATGGCTTGGGCATTGGCGCAAACCACTTGGGTGTTGGCGCAAACACACCACTCTGCACGGTCCGTCCCGCGCTACACAGCACAGCACACAGGCACCAGGAGCACGACACAGGGGAGGATGATCGTCAACGCTGGTCTCTCCACCGTCCTTCGAATGTCCACACAGTGGAACAGGTCCAACACGAAGGGACAGTCAAGGGAAGGCAAGAGGGAAAGGGAAGAACTCTGGGCAGAAAGGAACCAGGAACGAGAAGGCCAAGGGAAGAAGAGAGAGAGGAAAATGCCGGCGAGCGAGCGGTTTTACTCGTGAACTTCCGACGCCAGCTCCTTCCCTTCCAACCAGTGCGTCACTTCTAACCTTCCCGAATCTTCTGATCTCCTCCGTCCCCTCCCATTGGCCAAGCACTTGGCACCCTGCTCCATGCCATTGGTCGTTGGCCAACCACAAGTCCTTCTTTTTCTCTCCAATCATGGGGAAGCTCTCTACCCTACTCTGCCAATCGGTGTGGTGTTTGCTGCTCAACCCTCCCCCTGGCCAATCAAGAGTCCTCCTGGGGGTGGCTCCCAGCCTGCCTGGTCAATGTATGAAAACCATGGTGTACCACTGTGCGGCCGCTGCCTGCTTGTCTTTCCGGTCAGTTCTTGTAAGGGGGGGGGGGGGGATTTAATTAATGTGTGCACTAAGGGCCTATCTAATGTCTATAAGAGTGCATTGACATAAGGGACAAAGGAATGATCACCAGGTCTGACACACAGGGGTCTTATCTTAGTCCCAACAACTATTTAACACACGAACATCCTTGTATGATCACAGGTGTACACTTGTTCCGACAAACCGGGCTAAACACATAACTACTTATTGTACATCGAGGTGGTTCTGTCTATCACGATAGATGAAGCATGATACATACACAGATCTACCTAGATCTAGATATGCTTACCCAACAGACATAACAATATTTAGACTTACATGAAGAACCAAACAAGGACCAAGCTGAATTATTCAATGAAGTATGAATACTATTTTTTGTTGAGTGTACACCATTGAATATCTACAAGTAATTCTAGAACCAGATCAGGTACATGTCACAGACATGAGTCATTCTAGAACCACAGGACCACATTCTAGAACCACATTCTAGAACCACAGGACACATTGCAGAGTGCTTTAATGTAACTGAGGAGGAAGTTACAAAACACCTGAAATGATTGAAACAAGACAGGTTCCAAGGACAAGACAAGATCCATTCCAAGGCTCTGAATGAAGTTGGTACATCCATCTGTTTAATTTATCAGAAATCCCTTCTCAAAGGCAGAGTTCCATCAGCCTAGAGTAAAGCTGATGAAGTGCTGCTCAAAAAAAGGAAAGAGGAATGAACAAGACAATTATCAACCTGCAAAACTTCAGCTCTGTAGCAGGCAAACTCAAGGAAATGATACCAAGGGATGCCAGTGTTGAACACAAGGAAGATAACGATGTATTCATGTCTTTTTTTAATCATACCTTTACCATAATATAAACACGGCAAGAAAGAGATGTTGGAGTAACATAAGACCCATCACTGAAATAAGTGGGCACATCGGGAGAGCTGCAACAACAGGTAACTCCATACATTGGGTCAATAAGAGATGGGACTTCCGCTTCTGGTTCCCATGGCGAGGAAGCGTTTTTCGATCTCTCCACGTCATCAGAGTTTAAGTATTTTCCCATTCGTATCTTTGTCAAATATCCATTGGTTATTTTATTGTGTATGTGTTACTGTGTGTTTCAAGTTAGTGTTGGTTTGTAATTCGTGCAAACCTGTGTGTAATTAATCGTTTTATGATCGCACCGCGTGTGCGGCCTGGTTTCTCTCGGCTTCCCTCCCCCCCGCACCTCCACCCCCCCCCCCCGTTGGTGTTTTAGTGAATTTAAGTTCCTTGCTTCGCTGTATTTGCTTGTTTCTTTGATTTTCTCTTCTCCCCCTAACTTCCCCGAACATCTACCCTTTGTCTAACGTTTTAAATACGAAAAATTATTTATTTATTTTTTATTTCCTTCTCTCTTCGCGGGGCCTGCCCACGTATGCTTGTTGTCTCGCCCCACCCCCTTTATCTCCTTTTCTTCCACCTCTTCCTTCCATCTCCAGCCGATACTCGCCTCTCCAATTCTAGTTTCCAGCATACTTATTCAACCCTTTCTCCTTCAACGTGTGGCCCTGAATGTATTTCTCTCATCTCCCCTTCTTGTTCAGGCTGGAGGTCCACAACACAGTGTTCTGGGCCCTGTGCTTTTTCTGGTCTTCATCAATGATCTCTCTGACTCTCTTGAAAATCCTCTCTATCTCAATGCTGATGACTGCACTCTCTGCCACTCCATACCTCATCCCTCAGATCGGCATTCTGCAGCCTCCACACTCTCTGCAGTCCTGGACAAAATCACAGACTGGTCAAACAAGTGGAACATATCTTTGAATCCTGACAAATCTCACACACTCTCACCATGTCTCCACAAAAAGACCGACTGGACAACCCTCCCATCTACTTTCTCAACAATCCTCTGCAAGAAGTTCTGTCACTCAAGCTTTTCGGTCTCACTATCTGCCATGACCTTTCCTGGGAAAACCACATTTCCCGGCTTGCCTCCAAAGCCAGTTGCCGACTGGGCATCCTCCATCGAGCGATGTCCCCCCTTGGCACACCTGAGCTCCTCACCACTTACAAGGCTTTCATTTGCAGCTCAATGGAATACTGCTCTACCCTCTGGGCTGGTGTTCCTGCCGCATATCTATCTCGGCTTCACGCTGTGGAAAACCAAAGCTTTCAGGATCATTGGTATCTCCAGGGATAAAGCAAACTCCGAGGGCCTTTCACTCACTCACCGCAGCCAGGTTGTTGGTCTTTCTGTCTTCTACTGACTCCTCTCCGGCCTAGCTCCCCCAGCTCTGTCTGTGCTCTGCCCCCCAAATATTCCTACAGGTCGCACAACATCTGCCTGAAACCCTCTTATGGTTAAACTGCCAAAATCAAGACTCTCTGCTCTTGGGAGAGCTGCAACAACAGTCCTGGATTTTCGCTCTTTCACGAGCCTCGATATTGTATACAAAAAAAAAAAAAAAAAAAAAAAAAAAAAAAAAAAAAAAAAAAAAAAAAAAAAAAAAAAAAAAAAAGACTCTCTGCTCACCTTCACTCTTTCATTACTCTTTTATCCCACCTCTGGAACAAACTCCCTCACTCTCTTCAATCCCACTCCTCCCTCCAGGTCTTCAAAACAGCTGTTCACCACCATCTCTTATCTTCCCCCATCCAAAACATTGATCTTTTCTACACCCGTTAATTCACCCCAGAGCCAGTTTTTTGAAATACCGACGTCTTTCCTGAAGTCCTAGCAGTGTCCTTGTGTCTCATACCTCTCCGACCCCCTCCCCCTTCCCATTCCCTCCCCCCCAAGCCCTCTCCCTCCCACATATCTCCCGATGTCCCTGTTCTCAAATGTTGTGTTTGTTTCCTTCCCCCTCTCTCCCCATCGTGTCTCCCTCTTCCTTTATTATATGTTTTATGTGTCATGTATATTTTTGGGGATTAATGTTAGCTCTTACATTTGCCTCAATCTTGTATATAAAAAAGAAAAAGAAACAAGTAAAGATACATTCAAAGTACACCGCCCCCATGCCAAATAATTAAATATCCTGCCTGTGGTGCCCGGCAATACCGCAGTGCAGCTCATAGAGACTGTGTTGGGAGGGAGAGGTGTACAATAAATTGATTGATTGATTGCATAATTAAAATCAATAATAGATAATCATAAAATATTTTCTTAATCAATTGTCTCATAGCATAACTAAACCACTAGTGCTTCATCCGAAGATGTATCTTTTAGGAATTTAATTAAATAAGTAATTAATAAAAAAATTAAATAATTAATTGATTAATCAATAAATAATTAATTCATCGATTAAGTGATTAATCAATAAATCAAAAATATCCTTTATAGCCACATCACTTGGTCACTGTCATGTCCAAATATTAGCTTCCCAGTTCAAAAGGTGCCTGAGATATTGCCCAGATGAGAAATAAAATAAATAATTAATAATGAAAATAAATAAATAATAATCATAAAAAAATAAATAATAAATCAATTCGCTCATGGAACACATAAACCACCACCATTTCATCAAAATCTAACTTTTAAAAAATCGTCATTAATTGAATAATTAATCAATTAATTGATTAATTGATTAATCAATAAATCAAAAATAGTCTTTGCAGCCAAATCACTTGATCATTGGCATGTCCAAATATCAGCTTCCTAACTCGAAAGGTGCTTGAGATAATGCCTAGTAGAGAATGGAAATGTATAAGTTCTTCATTAATCGTGAATAATTAAATCACTCATCAATTAATTGATTAATCAAAAAACCAAAAATAACATTTTTTGAAAAAGTACATACTCACTATTGTGCCGAAATTTCAGCGTCCTAGCTCAAAGGATGGCTGAGATATCGCCCGGACAAACAAACAAGAAAGCAAGAAAACAAGAAAACAAACAACCAGAGTGAAAACTGAGTACTCCCTTTCAGCGTGCGTCATTGCCGAGCCCCCTTCGGTGCCCGGCAATGACGATATGCAGCACCTGGGGATGGCATAGGAAAGGTGCGGTGTACAACAAACAAGAAAACAGGAAACCACAAAAACAAACAAACAACCAGAGTGAAAACTGAGTACTCCCTTTCAGCGTGCGTCACTGCCGAGCCCCCTTCGGTGCCCGGCAATGACGTTTTGCAAAGCCCGGAGATGGCATAGGAAAGGAGTGGTGTACAACAAGTATACATACATTCAAAGTACACCGCCCCCATGCCAAATAATAAATTATCCTGCAGCGCGGCATTGCCGGGGCGCCTGTGGCGCCTGGCAATACCGCAGTGCAGCTCTTAGAGACTGCATTGGGAGGGAGAGGTGTACAATAATTGATTGATTAATTGTATAATTAAAATCAATAAAAGATTATCACAAAAAATTTTCTTAATAAATTGGCTAATAGCATAACTAAACCACTTGTGCTTCATCCGAAGATGTATCTTTTACAAATTTAATTAAATAGTTAATTATTATAAAATTAAATAATTAATTGATTAATCAATAAATAATTAATCGACTAAATTATTAATCAATAAATGAAAAATATCCTTGATAGCCACATCACTTGGTCACTGTCATGCCCAAATATTACCTTCCCAGCTCAAAAGGCGCCTGAGATATTGGCCAAATGAGAAAGAAAATAAATAAATGATTAATTATGAAAATAAATAAATAATAATCATTAAAAAAAGAAAATTATTAATCAATTCGGTCACAGAACACATAAACCACCACCATTTTATCAGAATCTGTAACTGATTTTTTTTTTTTTTTTAGTAATTAATCGAATAATTAAATGATTAATTGATTAATTGATCAATCAATAAATCAAAAATATCCTTGATAGCCACATCACTTGGTCACTCATGTCCAAATATTAGCTGCCGAGCTCAAAAGGTGCCTGAGATATTGGCCAAATGAGAAAGAAAATAAATAAATGATTAATATAATGAAAATAAATAAATAATAATCATTAAAAAAATTAAATTATTAATCAATTCGGTCAGAGAACACATAAACCACCACCATTTCATCAGAATCTATAACTTTAAAAAATATTTTTTAGTCATGAAACGAATAATTAAATAATTAATCGATTAATTGATTAATTGATGAATTGATTAATTAATTAATCAAAAATAGCCTTTGCAGCCAAATCACCTGGTCATTGGCATGCCCAAATATGAGCTTCCGAACTCAAAAGGTGCCTCAGTTAATGGTCAGAAGAGAAAGGAAATTTGATTAATTAAATAAGTACTTAATTAATTAATCGCGAATAATTAAATAACTCCTCAATTAATTGATGAATCAAAAAAAAAAAATACCGTTTTTGACAAAGGACTTGCTCACTATACAGAATATATAGAATGATCGTTTTCAGGCCATTTTCCCCGCTGGAGCGGGGGTTAGCCTTGCTGGCCCCATGACAATCATGGTTCCCTGTTTTGAGGCAATGTTTTTATGGCCGGATGCCCTTCCTGACGCCAACCCTTGGTCGCCTCTTAAGATGTGCAGGGATACGGTGTACCTATTCTAAGTCGGGGTACACACCGTGATCATTCATCCCAGCAAGCTGGTACTCAATTTGCCGACCTCGGAAGGATGACAGGCTGAGTCAACCCCCCTGGCGTTAATTCAGCGATCGATCGGGATTCGAACCCAGGATCCTAGCTTCTTAGCTCAAAGGATGGCTGAGATATCGCCCGGACAAACAAGAAAGAAAACAAACAAGTAAAGATACATTCAAAGTACACCGCCCCCATGCCAAATAATTAAATATCCTGCCTCCGGCGTCCGGCAATACCGCAGTGCAGCTCATAGAGGCTGCATTGGGAGGGAAAGGTGTACACTAATTGATTGATTAATTGTATAATTAAAATGAATAAAAGATTATCACAAAATATTTTCTTAATCAATTGGCTAATAGCATAACTAAACCACTAGTGCTTCATCCGAAGATGTATCTTTTAGAAATTTAATTAAATAGGTCATTTATAAAAAATTAAATAATTAATTGATTAATCAATAAATAATTAATCGATTATCAATAAATAATTAATCGATTAATCAATAAATAATTAATCGATTAAATAATTTATCAATAAATCAAAAATATCCTTGATAAACCACCACCATTTCAACCGAATCTGTAACTTAAAAAATTAATTAATTAGGTCATTCATCGAAGAATTAAATAATTAATCGATTAAATGATTAATCAATAAATCAAACATATCCTTGATAGCCACATCACTTGGTCACTGTCATGTCCAAATATTAGCTTCCCAGCTCAAAAGGTGCCTGAGATATTCGGCCAAATGAGAAAGAAAATAAATAAATGATTAATAATGAAAATAAATAAATAATAGTCATGAAAAAATTAAATTATTAATCAATTCGGTCACAGAACACATAAACCACCACCATTTCATCAGAATCTGTAACTTAAAAAAAAGAAGTCATTAATCGAATATTTAAATTATTAATCAATTAATTTATTAATTGATTAATTAATAAATCAAAAATAGCCTTTGCAGCCAAATCACCTGGTCATTGACATGTCCAAATATCAGCTTCCTAACTCAAAAGGTGCCTCAGTTAATGGTCAGAAGAGAAAGGAAATTTGATTAATTAAATAAGTATTTAATTAATCCCTAATAATTAAATAACTCCTCAATTAATTGATTAATCAAATAACAAAAAAAAAAATTTTTTGGACAAAGGACTTGCTCACTACTGTGCCGAAATTTCAGCTTCCTCGCTCAAAGGATGGCTGAGATATCGCCCGGACAAACAAACAAGAAAACAAACCAGAAAACAAACAAACAGAGTGAAAACTGAGTACAGTACTCCCTTTCAGCGTGCGTCACTGCCGAGCCCCCTTCAGTGCCTGGCAATGACGTTTTGCAATACCTGGAGAAGGCAAAGGAAAGGTGCAGTGTACAACATTCAGTCAAAGAACATTTATGAAGTGGAACAACCCCATGAGAGAAATGGCCAAGAGTGAAACAATCTACATTGAAGCAATTTAAGTATAATCTAGTTAGTGCTGTGTGTGTGTGTGATTTGTTGTGCAACTTCTCCAGGAGTCTGAGACAAAGTAGAAAAAAATAATCCTTTGAAATTGCGTGCATTTGTCAGGAACAAAGAACTTTCATGTCTTAAAGAAGTATTAATTTCCTGAGAGGGACCAGTCCCTGAAAGGGGTCTTTGCTTTTGCAATCCTGGTGTCATGGGGTCAGCCCAAACATTAAAGAAGCTTAAAACCCTTCATGTAAGAAATGTGAGCAGGACGTTTGTATTACATCAGGTACATGAGTCAATCTAAGTTTAATGACTCGTTTTCTATGTTTGCAGGTCGGACTTGGTCTGGATCCGTTTTATTGATTTATATTCAGCTCGGCGAATGGAAGATTATAAATACTTTGCTGTAAGAAGATTCTTCATCAGATTTCAGGCCCAGAACACCGGTCAGTATGAAAAACTTTCGCTCTACTTTACATAATGCTCTGTTATTGGTACAAAACAATATTTGCTACTCTGAACAAATATAATTTTGAAATTAAGGAGCGCTTCAGGTTGTCAAAATATATTTTCATAGCTGACGATACTCAGACGTAGCTTTGAATATAAAGCGCTGAAATATCACACATGTCGTATTGCCGGAGGGTGTTGGTTCTTGATGGCAAAGATCTCATGTCTGACATCGAGGACCTCCATCAATTGCTGGGAAAATAGAAGCAGCATGTCCAAAGTGGAATGACCTGGACTGAAACCAAATTGGTAATCCAAGGTGAGGTTTTTGGACAAAAGGAATGATTTCACATCAACTGTGATGATGGATTCCATGACCTTGCTGATGATTGGAAGTAAGCTGATTGGTCTGTAGTTGAGTGGGATCTGTTTTTGCACCTTTTATTGAATGGAGTGATGCTGGCAGATTTCCAAGCAGATGTAAGATGACTGAGCGTAAATTAAAGGGTGAAAATAGAAGACAGCGGACGTGCAAGACAAGCAGAGCTGGTTTTTAGGAAACGTGAGCTGATGCCATCTGGTCTTGTACCAGAGTCAGAGTCAGAGACAGAGTCCAGGAGAAGTTGTGTACGACAGGGAAGGATGGATACCGAGAGGAAATGGAAATATTCTGTTTTTGACGTATTTATAAACATGCGAATGCATTTTGATATGAGCTATATTCAAAAAGCTTCATGAGCGAGACTCAGAACAGCCCGATACACACCAATAAATATTTTATTTTCAACATACACTTACAAATATTTAGTTGGAAAATATAAAAATACTAGCAGAAGTACCCGGCTTCGTTCAGGAGGTTTCATGGGAATTTGGGTTATGAGTGGGTTCCCAACAGCCACTCGGATTTATTATTCCAGGTTTATTCCTGTAGGCATTTGGCACCTTTATGGCGAGGTTCACCCGCCTTGACACGATACCGTCATTGAGTATTGTGACCTTTTTTTTTAGAAGTAAGAGCTTGCCTGACTTGCAGTCCAGCCACACTCTAATAGCACCACCACTGATGGTCTGCAATTGCTTAATAGTCATAGCTTATTCCGCAATTGACCAATATATCTATAGGACATTTTGGACAATTTGGGCCCACTTATGATGGGCAATTTCACTTCAGCACTTCAGAACAGACGATGTTGTGAGTTGTTGCAGTTGGAGTGGAAACAAAAATATTGCAGGGACTTCCAACTCTGGAACAGCCTACATATAGCTGACATGAGAAAAGCAAGACTCTTCCAGATGCAATCCTGCCACTGTTAATGTTTGCCCTTGTGATTTGTTGATAGACATGGCGAAACTGACCCTGACAGGAAACTGAAGTCTCCCTGAACTGAAAGCGTAAGTCAGATGGTATGAGAGGAATGCGAGGAATGAAGACGTCCTCACCTTTGCCACTACCAGTGAGAATAGTGGCCTCAATAACATGGGGCATTAATTTCTTGACCACAAGTCTTGTGCCATTGCACAGTCGAGGCTGATCCAAATTGCGTAGCAGCATTATTGGTGTTCCTACTTTAAGTTCAAGCCGATGAGGAGGCAGGCCAGGTGGTTCTAGCGAATTAAGAAATTCAGTGGGGTAATTTACAACTTCAGATTGATCAACAACAGTGTCAACAGATTTGTATGTACGTGAGTCTCCAGGTATTGCTTGCAAGAGTTGATCATTTACTGCATTGACTGTGGTGTTTTTTGGTGCCAGAATTGCCCTCCCACACAACCATTTGTGATTTTGATAATGGTGCTGCAAGTTTGGGAACACCTTTCCTATCAAATCGTTGACTGAAATGACCACAGTGCTGATCGCAGCTGGATTTATGGCACCATCAGCAAGTACAGTTACTCGCCCTTCTCCAAGCTGTAGCAGATTCTGAGCAAACTGAGCAGAAAGCTGATCACCAAAAAGACGTGCTCTCATGTTTGTTGACAGGGTCATGGTCTTGACATGGTGCCACAAGAATGATGACTTTAGGCAAGCACGGATTTCATCAGCTCTGGTTCCCCTGGAAATTACAGGCAATGTCTGCCAAAAGTCACCTGACAGTAGAACAGTGACTCCCCCCATTGGGGCCTTGCAATTACACAAATCTTGCAATGTTCTGTCAAGTGCCTCTAATGCTCTTTTATGGGCCATTGTGCATTCATCCCAAACAATTAAGTGACATCTCTTTAGAACTTGACCAGCTCCAGAAGTTTTGGTGATCCTGCAAACAGTGGCAACATTGATGGCTAGGTCTACCGGAAGCTTGAATGCAGAATGGGCAGTACGACCTCCTGGAAGTAAGGTGGCAGCAATGCCTGAAGAAGCAACAGCAACAGCTATTCACTTCTGTTGGCGAACTTTGGCCAGCAATAGTTTAATGACAAAAGTTTTTCCTGTTCCTCCAGGAGCATCTAAGAAAAAGATACCTCCTTTCTGGTGGCAAACTCTGTCAATAATAGTGGAGTAAGCTGCCCTCTGATCTTCCAACAGCATGGGTTCATTTTCATCGACATATCTTGTCAGTGCATCAATGTTGTATGAGGTCTCTCTTAAAATTTCAGTTGTGAGGTTGTTGAATTCAGTTCGGTTAGTGTGCGGGAGACCAAATACATATAATTCTGGTCCATCCATTGACATGACCTGGTTTTCTATGTCTATTAAGGCAGCGTTGTATATCTCATCAGTATAACCTATTTCAATTTCAGGGAATCTTATCTGAGCCTGACGTTTGAAGTCCTCTGCCAGATCATCTCTGTACTTGAGCCCTAATGCTAGAGGATTGGCAAGTTCACAAGTTTTTAGAAGGATGGCAAAAAGATTTCTGAGACTTCTTGCTGTCTGGCATACTGAGGCTTCTGATAATGTTGCATCCCATTGAGTATCACATTCTAGCAGGCCACGTCTAAAGCATGCCTCCCTGTATGTAGCACAAACATGTTCATTGACAGTTCTGAGGTCTTCAAACGATGTAGGACCTCTGACTTCGTGAAGAAGTAGTCGTAAGGAAAAGCACTCATGCTGACTGGGATGAACAGTGTAAACTCTGCCCAGAAAATTGTCAAAACTTATATCTGGATGACCTTGTTCTGCAGCCCCTCTCTTTCTCTTGATCCATTTTTTGTTGTTCCATTTGTAGTACGATGGAACTTGAGGATATAACAATGTTCGAGCAAAGGGATCTTGCTGACACAGCTTGAAAAATGCGGTCAGTGTGGTGACCTTTGGAGCTAGTGCTTGCTGTGCAGCTGTCTCAGCAGTGAAGTAAACTCTCTGTCCATTCTCCAAGTGAACAGCAAGCTGCTGTATGGCAGGATGTCGTTCATGTATGGGAAAGGCAAAGATTCTCCCGAAAGCCTCGTTGCTGCTGATGTATCTGCCTTGCTGATATTGTGTAACCTCATCGCGAATATTTTGCTGCTGAAGTGCAAACATAGCAGCATCAGATCCTTTGTTCACATATTTACACATATACTTGATTGACTTGACCGAATTGCAGAACTCAACGTTAATGTGTGCATGGAAGGTTTTAGTGATCAGTGGGCAGTCGGGGACAATCCATCTGTTATCTATTTCATGTTGTCCAATCTTTGTCTGAAATACTCCATCCTCAGGCCTTCTTCGTCAGTAAGAGGGGTCGCCATCTTCTCCTGTTTGTGTCTCTTTCAAGAATTGCCTTGGAAAACGTTTGGTGCACTTTCTGTCTTTCATGCATGGCGAGTTGTAGTTAAGTGAACCACAAGGACCATGAACCATCTGTGCTTTGACAATTTCAAACAGATCTTTGTCGTTCGTTGGATCTGGAAATTCTGCTGATATAATGGAGTCAATCTGGTTGGCACGAATTTTCGAGGAAAGCCAGATTAGAATGTGTGCATGAGGCAATCCTCTTTTTTGCCATTCGATGGTGTACATGTGGCAACGTACTGATCCAAAAATATGTGATTTGGTGATAAGGTCCATTAATTTCACCACTTTGAGACGGAATACTCTTGGCAGTGAGGTCATGTCTGTGAAAATGTGTTTGTCCGGGAAGTAGCTCATCCTGGATTTCTTTCCATGTTGGATTGCAAGTAAATGTGATAGAGAGATCAGGTCGCCCATAAATGCGGACATATGTCATTGCATCTTGAGTTCTTTCATGCATGTATCTGGGGCTGCCTGTAAAGTTTGATGGTAGGATGCAGAGTTGGCCAAGCTTTCCTCCAGCCACATCATTGTTCATTCCGTCTCGCAAGTGTATGTAGGAGTCAGATCTTAATTCTTTTTGGTGGATCCTGATGTAACGCAACCTCTCTGCTTCAATCTTTGCATACATGTCCACAGCGAATTGATGGAAGAGGTTCTAACTTCGATGAATTTGGTTAAAGGAATTGCCACGAACCATAAAGCGATGAGCATAGAAGTCCATGCAAGAGACAGTTTTTGTTGAGTTTGTCCCAGCCTGTGGAATATTAAAGTGGTAGCCATCTTCTCCATTCACGAAGAGCAAAGGACACTGGAGGGCATCGTAAGACCTATGGGTTTGACTGATGAAGTTAAGGTTGTTGTCACGACATTTGAGGACAATGTCTCTTCTGCCATATTCTTGGCCAGTCATAATGACAGCCACCTCATTACGTTCTGGAGCATTGAATCGGCGTGCATGCTCACCGGATGGTCTTTTGTCAGCATCAATGATGATCTGAAATTCCAGGGTAGGAGCATTCTCAAGGGCATATTTAAAACTTTCGACATAGCTGTTACTTGAATGAAGCATTTCTTGCAGCTTCAAAATTAAATCAAATCTTGTACCCTGGTTGCTGTTGTATCTGCTCTGGGCCTGTTGTTGAAGATCTCCAACAAAGTATATCTGCAAATACCGAGGCTGTTCATTTGGTAGAGGCTGGAGGGATCCTATCCTGTGGTAAATCTGTCCCTGCACTTTGAATGTTGGCATAAATCCTCCCTCTGTGATGACGTTGGCGCCGAATGACATCATTTGAAAGGCACAATTGTATTTCCGAATATTCTGAAGGAAATGTTTGGACTCTGGAGTGGTGCCAAGAAGAAGATCCTTAAGTGGCTCAGGTGGTTCAGGAAGCATAGTCAGCTGAACTTTGCCATGACTGCAACACATGCCTGGTGTTTCTTTATCCCAGTTTTTGGCGCTACACTTGTCACAAATCTTAGACATGGAACCAATGGTCACTAATTCGTGTGATGCATAATCATGGCTTGGATCATAGTTGAAAGCACCTTGGTACCACTGTTGGGTAGTGAATGGTCGAGATCTTACCTCAGTATGACTTGTCCTATCTCTTTGACGCCTTGTCTGACGTTCATCTGGAGTTTCCTCCTGCCGTCGAGTTGACTGTCGGAAGACCTGTTCTTGGAGGCGAGACTGCCTCTGTTCTAGTGCTTCCTGCTGCCTTTCAGCTCTGTCTGGCAGCGTTTTCTTTGGAGTCGTGACTGTCTTTCCTCGAGTGTTTCTTGGTCTATAAGAGCTGATCGCCTGCTTGCCAGGGTTTGAAGTTCCTGCTGATGTTCCGCATCTGTCCGTGCTTCTCTTCGTGTCTGCATATGGAGGGCTGCAGGCGACTTTCCGAAATTTGGCTGCTTTTTGGGTGGCATCGCAGTAGGGAAAACTGTCACTTTTCGTTTGATAATGGGAAGAGGTGGGGAAAACGCTCGTTTTTTATGGAAAACGTTCGCTTTACTTATAAACTAGGAATAAATCGGAGATTTTTCGAAGGTAGGAATAAATCGGAATAAAAAAATAGGAATAAATCGGAGAAATAGAAATTAATAATAATAATGAAGAAACGTGGCGAAAACGTTTGCTATTAAAATGAATGTTGAAGTAACGCCACGGCTTATATAGGATTATTAGGAGGGGCGGAAACCTTAGGGAGGCGGAGACTATTTAAATTGTCCAATAGAAAAAGGGTAAAAAAATTTGACCGTTCTAGAAAGGTCAAATATTTCGTGGTCCCGCCTTTTTGGGTTTTTTTTGAGTTCGACCCCGGGGGGTGCGATTTCAGTAATTTTAAAGACTGCCATTGGATTTCCCATCTATATAGTATGTAAAACACAATTTGTTTGTTTGTGTGTTACCTATAGACCCCTAAACAGAGAGGCTCACGTACTTGATTTTTGGCATAGACATGGCCATTGGGCCCGGGAAGGACATGGCCCACCTAAAAATGACCTCCGATGTCCGATGACGAGATCCATATTTTTTATTTATAGCTAACATAGCGCATTTCAGCGATAAACATTATACACTGAATCGAAGCCTGTGCCACAGCAGCATGCTGATTCGCTCAGAGCGATCACGTGATGTTCCATCCTCGCCGCCAGATGCGCTCACGTACTCGATTTTTGGCATAGACATGGCCATTGGGCCTTGGAAGGACATGGCCCACCTAAAAATGACCTCCGATGACGAGATCCATATTTTTAAATCATATTTACCTCAACGCATTTCAGCGAGGAACATTATACACTGAATCTCAGCATGTGCCAGAGCAGCTCGCTGATTCGCTCAAAGCGATCACGTGATGTTCCATCCTCTCCGCCAGACCACTGAACTGACAATAGATAGAATGACCATTGCCATTCACACCACACAGGTGGAGGTGCAGCTACCGGGCGCCATCTTGGTTGGCACTCGATGCGGGGCGATGGTGATTTCCGTCATACGTTTGCACGTAATTCAGAGTGAAAAGCGATTGCGTTTTTTCACCTTTTGTGCGATCGTGTTTTGTGTCGATTTTTGTCGATTTTGTGCGATATGAATTAAATGTCTTTGAAACAGCTGTGAAACGTCTTTCCACAAGCCTTCTGTAACCGATTGGAGCAGTTTATTGCCACACAAAATGGCATTTTAACAGTTGTCTGGCTTTTAAAATCTGGTACACGTTCAAAACAAACAAGATCCGCGAAGCGAGTCGGTCGAGTCATGCTAGCCAAGATGGCGACACGGCGGCTACACTTTTCACGGAGTATGAGCGTTCTATATATTTTCAATTCAGTGTGCCAGACTCGCTCACGTACTTGATTTTTGGCATAGACATGGCCATTGGGCCTGTGCCAGAGCAGCTCGCTGATTTGCTCAGAGCGATCACGTGATGTTCCATCCTCGCCACCAGACTCGCACCATATATCACGGTGTAACTTGTGCGAGGCTTTTGTCCGAGTGAGTTTGAGCCGAGAAGGCGATTGTACGGGTTGGGAATGTACGGGTCTCCCTTCCCCCGCCCGGCAATGCCGGTACTGGAGGGCATCATAGGATCGGTGAGTCCCCAAAATCCGCTTCGTGCTGTTGTCGCGAAGATGCAGGACGATGTCGCGATTGTTGTACTGCTCTCCTACCATGAGAAATGCAACGTCATTGTTGACTGGCCCTCCCCTCCCCCCTCTCTCTCCCCTTCACTCCCCATCCCCTCCTCCATCCTCCCCTTCCTCCTCCCCCTCCCCTCCCCCTCCACTTCCCCCCCTCCCCTTCCCCTTCCCCTTCCCCTCCCTCCTCCCCCTCCCCCTCCACTTCCCCTCTCTCCTCCCCCTCCCCCCTGCCCTCCCCTTCCTTCCTTCTTCCCTCTTCCCTCCCCTGCCTTCCCCCCTATCCTCCTCCCCCCCCCCCGTTCCCCTCCCCTCCCCTCCCCTCTCCGCCCAGCAAAGCCGGGTACTTCTGCTAGTAGAAAACTACCAGGAGTTGCGCACCATTGAGACCTCGAAGTAGGCGCATACAGATTTGTATACCTAACGACACCACAAACAGACATTTCCTTTTATTATATAGACATATTGTTTCTATTTTTTTTTTTTTTTTTTTTGTATACAAGATCGAGGCTCGTGAAAGAGCGAACATTTATCACACAGAAAGACAAACCGACAAACCGACACATAACCGACAAACCGACACATAAAACAAATAACATCGGGAGCGGTGGACAAGATGGGGAGAGAGGGGGAAGGACACAAACACAACATTTGAGAGCAGGAACCGAGAGACATGGAGACATCGAGAGATCTGTGGGAGGGAGAGGGCTTTGGGGGGGAGGCATGGGAAAGGGGGTGGGAGAGGCATAAAACATATGGACACTGCCAGGACTACCTGGAAAGAAGTTGGAATTACAAACAAGGTGGATCTGGGGTGAATTAGTGGGGGTAGAAAAGATCAAGGTTTTGGATGGGGGAAGATAAGAGATGGTGGTGAACAGCTGTTTTAAAGACCTGGAGGGAGGAGTGGGATTGAAGGGAGTGTGGGAGTTTGTTCCAGAGGCGGGAGAAAAGAGGAATGAAGGAGTGAAGGTGAGCAGAGAGCCGAGATTTCGGCAGTTTAACCATCAGAGGCTTGCTGGCAGATCTTGTGCGACCTGTAGGAATATTTTGGGGACAGAGCACAGAGAGAGCTGGGGGAGCAAGGCCGGAGAGGAGTCGACAGCAGACAGAAAGACCACCTACCTGCCTGCGGTGAGTGAGTGAAAGGCCCTCAGAGATAGCTTCATCGCGGGAGATTCCAATGATTCTGAAAGCTTTGGTTTCAACAGCATGAAGCCGAGCTAGGTGTGAGGCAGGAGCACCAGCCCATAGGGGAGAACAGTATTCCATTGAGCTGCGGATGAAAGCCTTGTATGTGGTGAGAAGCTCAGGTGTGCCTAGGAGGGACTTCGCACGACGGAGGATGCCCAGTCGGCGACTGGCTTTGCAGGCCAGCTTGGAAATGTGGTTTTCCCAAGAAAGATCATGGCAGATAGTGAGACCCAAAAGCTTGAGCGACAGAACTTCTTGGAGAGGATTGTTGAGAAAGTAGATGGGAGGGTTGTCCAGTCGATCTTTTCGGAGAGACATAGTAAGAGTGTGAGATTTGTCAGGATTGAAAGACATGTTCCACTTGTTTGACCAGTCTGTGATTTTGTCCAGGTCTTCAGAGAGTGAGGAGGCTGCAGACTGCCGATCTGAGGGAAGAGGAATGGAGCGGCAGAGAGTGGAGTCATCAGCAAAGAGATAGAGAGGATTTTCCAGAGAGTCGGAGAGATCACTGATAAAGACCAGAAAAAGCACAGGGCCCAGCACACTGCCTTGGGGAACTCCAGCCTGAACAGGAAGGGGAGATGAGAGAAATCCATTCAGGGCCACACGTTGACTACGACCAGAGAGGAAGGCCGCAAGCCATGCATGGAGATTTCCATGGATACCATAGGAGTAGAGTTTGGTTAGCAGAGCGGGGTGCCAGACCGTATCGAAGGCACGTGATATGTCAAGGGAGACAGCTCTGATTTCCTGTTTGGCATTGAGGACCTCCATCCATTGTTGAGACAGGAGAAGCAGCATGTCCAGAGTAGAGTGACCTGGTCTGAATCCAAATTGATGATCAGAGATCAAGCCATTGGAGAAGAGGAAAGATTTCATATCCAAAGCAATGATGGATTCCATGACTTTGCTGATAATTGGGAGCAGGCTGATTGGTCTGTAGTTAAAAGGATCTGTTTTTGCACCTTTTTTGTGTAAAGCGGTAATGTTTGCTGATTTCCAGGATGCTGGCAGATGACCTTGAGCAAAAGATAGGGTGAAAAGCACAGAGAGAGGGTGAGATAGAGCGGCAGAGCAGGATTTTAGGACCCGTAGGCTGATGCCGTCTGGTCCAGGTGCAGAATCAGAGTCGAGGTTAGACAAAAACTCCTCCACCTTGTCAGGAGAGAAGGACACAGAGTCCAGGAGCAGTTGGGTTCGACTGGGAAAGGTGGGAACAGAGAGAGATGGGTTTGGGACTAAAGATTTTGAGGCAAACACAGAGTTGAGGCATTCGGCTTTGTCACGTGCGATGTCAACTGTGTGGCCATTTGAGGTAAGGGAGGGGATGGAGGGGGAACAAACACCAGAAACGGATTTGACCAGACACCACCAGGATTTGGAGGAAGGAGACAGGTTTGAGAGTTCGTTCTTGAGTGAGGAGAGATAGTGCTTCCTGGCACTCCTGAGGGTAGACACACACTTGTTCCGAGCTTGGTGGAAGGAACTGAGATTGCCTTCAGTTGGATTAGCCTTCCAAGAGGCAAAGGCAAGTTGTTTCAGGGCAACTGCCTCACCACAAGATTCGGTGTACCATGGACGGGAGGAAGGGTAAGACAACTGAAGATGAGATGGGATAAATCTGTGCATGAGAGAGATCAGTTTGCTTTGGAAGAATTCCCAGGAAGAATTGATGTCAGAGGCAGTGGAGATGGGAGACCAATCCAGACGATTGATGGCTGCTTGAAGCCCGTCCCAGTCGGCCTGAGTGAAATGCCAGACTCTTCGACGCTGAGGAGGCTCTCTGAGAATGGCCAGAGAGATGTCCACTTTGACAAGCACATGATCAGAAGAACCGATTGGAGCAGAAGAAGAGCAGCAGACATTAGCAGGGAAGTTTGTCATAACCAAGTCTAGAAGAGAAGAAACTCCATTGGCTGAGATCCGGGTCAGGAAATTGACAGATTGTGTCAATCCCAGTGAGTCACAGAAGTTCTTTGCTGAGGTGCCATGACTGGTGAGAGAGGAACCCACACCCAACCAGGTGGCATGATGACAGTTGAAGTCACCACATATGAGGAAGAGAGAGTTGGGATGAGTGGATAGAAGTTGGTCCATGTTGTCAGAGAGTGAAATGTAAATTGAGTCATCACTGTTTGGGGGACGGTACAGAACACATATGAACAAAAGGTGGGAGCGGAGAGGAAGCCGTAGCCAGAGGTACTCCTGGGGGTGAGGAGGAGAGAGGGCAGTGCAAGGAGAGTGAGGAAGAGAGTTTTTGATAAAGATAGCCACCCCACCACCAGGACGAGGCTCAGGTCTATCATACCGGAAGAGGGAGTAACCAGGAAGAGATATTGAGGAATCAGAGACATCTTGAAGGAGGAAAGTCTCTGTTAAGCAGATCAAGTCTGGATTGTCAGAAGCAACCTGTATGGAGAGATCAGTCAGGTTTGAGCGAAGGCCCCGGATGTTTGAGGTCCATACCGTTAAAGAAGAGAGAGGGGGAGCATCGGGTACAGGACATGGGAGGGGAGGAGTAGGGTAAGATGAAGGATGAGAGGGGGAGGTAGGGAGAGCAGTTGATAGTGTGTCAGAGATTACAGAAGAGTTCCAAGAAAGGGAAGGATGAGGAGGATGAAAGGTTTGGTGGTGAAGGGATGAGGCAGAGTGAGGGGTTGTTTGAGGAGGGGCATGGGACAGTAGAAGGTTGGGGGGGGGGTGGAGGCATGAGATAGAAGGGAGACGAGGTGGGGAGGAGGCAACTTTGAGGAGGGGGGAGGAGGGAGAATTTGAGAGGAATGGTATGGGGGGAGATTTGAATGGGAGGAGTTGGGGGGGAGTTTTGAAGGGGAGGAGTGACGTGGGAGTTTAGGAGGGGAGGGGCAAGGGGGGAGTTTAGGAGGGGAGGGGCAAGGGGGGAGTCTAGTAGTGGAGGGGCAAGGGGCGAGTTTAGGAGTGTAGGGGCAAGGGGGGGGGGGATTTGGAGGGGAGGGGCAAGGGAGGAGTTTATGAGGGGAAGGGCAAGGGGGGAGTTCAGGAGTGGAGGGGCAAGGGGGGGGATTTGGAGGGGAGGGGCAAGAGGGGACTTTAGGAGGCGAAGGGCAGGGGGGAGTTCAGGAGTGGAGGGGCAAGGGGGGAGTTTAAGAGTAGAGGGGAAAGGGGGGAGTTTAGGAGTGTAGGTGCAAGGGGGGGGGGATTTGGAGGGGAGGGGCAAGAGGGGAGTTTAGAAAGTGGATGATTAATGAAAGACGAACATTGATAACAAATTGGGTTTGTTGTGATTTTCAAGTTAGCAATCCGATTCAGAACGATGGAGGAGGGATGGAATGAATGTGAATTTAGACCATGTAGTGAGGGAGACGTATAAGATATTGAATTTCTTTTTTTTGAGTTTGAGAGGAAATTGAGAAAAGCCTTTTAAATAGGAAGAAAAACAGCGTGTTGTAATATACCACTGAATAAACCACTGAAGGGGAAAGGTTAAACATATTTAAAATAATATTTCAACAGAACCGTGAACTATCTTATATGCACAAAATACCAACGGGGGCAGGGCCGAGAGGGACCACAACGAGTCACGTGAACAGGGAAAAAGGTGGATGGCAAGGAGATAATGGGGGCGGGGCGAAAAGCACCGCGATACACCTGGACAGAAAGTACAGGATGAGACAACGGCACACGTGGAGAAAGGTAAAAAAAAAAATTCTTTTTTTTGGGGGGGTGGGGGCGGGGTGGGGTGGGGATTTAAAACCTTAGACAGAGAGTATTACGTTCGGTGTAGAAGGGAAAAACTGAGAGCCAAGCAAAACACGATGTAGGGGACTTAAGTTAACAAACACCGACAGGGGTACAAGGCCGCACATGAGGCGCAGAACAGGATAATTAATTACGAGTTACAGGAAATTCAAACCAAAACTAACTATAAACAAACAATAAAGCATGGACGATAAAGTAACGAGTTGAAATTTGACAAACACACGAATGAAAAAATAACCACTTTGGATGCCCGGAGAGAAACCAAGCCTCCAGGTCGGAAGCTTCAACAACTAGGCCGCGTGGCCGCGCGCGGCACGAGATACTCGACTATTTTTTACAGGTATGAAAGATTAACCCCGATAAAACTTCCGAGGGACACTTAAAAGGTACACACACGTAAGATAAACAGTTTAGACAAGAATACAAATGTGACAATGACTTAGCTTCGAGCGTGCGTGAAGATCGTGGAACAGCTTCGAAAATCCGTGACCGCCCCGATCGAGATCTCGCGAGACCTGAAATTCTATTGGAGATACACCGGATGGTACCTTTTGTGCATGTCTGTTACTGAATTGAGTTTCTCAATTAGAAACGACAATAAATTTTGGTTTTCTCAGGTATCGGTGATTGCACTCTTTTCCCTGTTTTGACAACTACAAACGTGAAAAAAGAAGTTGATGAACTTTTTGATATGTTTGATTCAGTTGAAAAGCATTGGTCCAACCTGGTAAGAACAATAGAAAACTCGTTTTTATCACTTGGGCAGCTGTCCTATTGCAAATTGAATAGCCTTTCTACATACTTTAGGACTCTTGAAATATTTTTATCACAACTATAAATTCAAGAGGTTATAATCAAATATTGTTCCTTTAATCTTTGATAAAACTTTGAGACATGCTCCATAAAGTTTAATACCCATGTTGTAAAGACTCGGCCTCAATACGTACGTGTGTTTGGATGCATTCCTTGTTTTAAGGATCCAACAAGCAAACGCCATTAATGCTGTCATTAAAGGAGTTTCTTGGATTCAAATAAATTTTCACAACTACGATCAGACATCCCTCAATCCTTAAACTGGAAAGAAGGATGGAAATTAAATATATAATTCTGGTGATGGAGGATTCAAAGAGAGAATGTGACCTTTTTCTATTTATTCTCTATACAGAATGTCATGTTTCTTGGAGACTTTTCCACCATCGCAAAATATTTGGATACGCATGAGAAGCAAAGAATGAATTGTGGCAAATTCCAATGGCTTATTGATGGCAAAATGGACACAATGGTGAAAACGGATATCAACTACGCAAATGACCGGTTTGTTTGCTATTCCTCAATTGCATTGGGACATTATATAGTATGAGCACCGACAATACTTTATGATTATACTATTTGGGAATATTCAGTTTCAACATTCACAAAAATCGCAAAATTGCAGTTCTCCCGTCCACACTCTTTTCTGATTCTTTAAATATGACCTACCCCTACTCCCTTTCCTTTATATCCCTTGGTCTCAACCTATTTCCTTTTGGTTCCTTTTCCTGCAACAATGACATACCTTCAGCTGTTATACGCAAGCCTGCTTTTGGCTTTACGGTTGAGGTGGCTGGCTGAAGATCTTAGGGTCTTGAGTTCAAACCCCTATCATGCTATTCAATAACACCAGGTGGGTTGACTCAGTCTCTCATCCTTCTAAGGTTGGCAAAATGAGTATCACTTATTGGAAACAAGGGAAACTGTATTCCATCACAATCCCACAACAAAAGCAAAATGTCAAAATATGGTCATCCATAAGGGTTCATCAGATAGCATAGTTGCATAAGAGCATCCATAAGAACATCCATAAGTGGTGTTGTATTGTGGTGTCATTCCTTCCTTGTTTGGTTGTTTTGTGCGATGTCATCCCTCAAGGTTTTTCCTTTTTTTTAAATGTAAAAATAGCGATGAGCTGTCGTGTTTTCATTGAATGAGCAGTCAATGTGAAGGGTGTTTCCCGAAAGAATGCCTTTTTTCCCAACCGGATGATTCGTTTCGGGAAAAGAGACATTCTTCAGGGAAACACCCTTTGTATAAAATGGTGCCCATGACCCATGTGACCAGTTATTTCCGGGACACACCATGTCGCTATTCCTAGTATATCGCAACACCAGTTTTGAATCCCGTCCCCATCATCCCTCCTTGCCCTACTCTGTGTAAGGGTTTATTGCCCCCACATTTCCCCTTCATTTCTGAGACATAATACTCACGTGTTATCCAACTTACAGATTTGTTGCTTTTGGAACGAAAGTACAAAATGCTGTTGTACCTGGATCAGCAAAACCTTTCAACTTTTTGATCAATTACTCTCTCAGTCAGGAGGAGGTATGATGCAGTGTATACCTGCCACCGGTGGGAGATTCAAAACATACCGATTATTCATCGTGAAGTTTGATATTGACGGTTCATTGTTTTGTACTTGGTTATACCTGGCGTTCCATACAATCTGCAGAAGTACACCAATCGGGTTTTACATGGCCTCAAAGGATGAAAATGTTGTATTTTTACTTGATTTAGAATTATCAGGTTTATAATTAATACAGTTGTGTGTGTTCCATGGACACAACTATTTTTTTGGTTATCCCAGTTAATTTAAATCTCTGTTTTAAGATTACACTTTTTCCCCATTGTAACTGAGGGTTCAATAAACCTGGACCAAAATTTCAGGCGGAGATAAATGTCCATCGTAAACACATAAGATGACCAATGTTTGTTTGTAATGTGAAATACTCAGAGAAGAGTGTAAAATTCTCAACAATAGATGTTATCTCACAAGAAAAAATGAGCTTTGAAATGTTTATGATGACATGTTGACAGTAACCTTGCTAATGCATTCCTCTTGCTCACACTCCCACAGGGCCTGTGTATCATGGACCATTACCCTATCGAATTGGACCTGGAGCCACCACACCAAAGGCATAAATAAATTAGTGCGCCACGTATCCAATAAATGTGTGATCATTCAGCATTTCTGCTAATGTTGTCTCTGTGCAAATGCTATGCTTAACATAATTATATGAATGATTTATTGAATAATTGGGAGATGGTATTCTGTTGGGTTCATCAGTGAAATAATGGGGCAGTCTTTTGACAAATTCTTCATATTATGCACGTCAATTAACCTTTTATCATTCTTCTTCTGATTTGCTTGCTCATCCTATACTTTTTGTGTAATGCTCTTGCATGAATGTCTTGTTTCTGCAAATAAAACTGATTAAACAGATGAATATTGTGTTTGAATTTGCTCATCTGCTGTTCATTTAAATATGGCTTCTGTCGGGGAACTTCGTTCGTGACCCTTTTTGGACGCATCTCAGCCAAAAACTCTATAAGACTCACTCAAGTTAAATATAAATTTATTTATATCTTGTAACGAATATTTACACGAAAATACAGTTATACTTTACAAATAACCATGACGTCGCGTCGTCTTCCTCCTGCCCTCTCTTCTGCTTCTTCCCATCACCAGTTCCTCTCGTACCGCGTCTTCAGATGAATACTTTCCTTCTCTCCGAGCATGATGGTTAAATAGATCTTTTCCCCTTTGATGTGTTGATCTTGTTCAAAGATCAACACAGAGCTCAGCATTTCGTCTTTCTGACCCCAAGACACATCTGCTCAGCATTCTCATTCACTCAATGACATTTACAAAAGATAACTATCATGGAAAAAGGGAATAGGGTCATTGTTTGGACCAAAACAGGTCAACATTCTTTGACAAATTAATCTCAGTCAGTTGACTCTTGTGACTTACCCAGGGTAAGTCAACACTTTTCCCTGAGCTTTTTTTTTTTTTTTTTTTTTTTTTTTTTGTATACCGAATCGAGGCTCGTGAAAGACCTAACATTTACTTCACAAACAAATCAACCAGACAAACAAAACACACAAAAAGAGGGAGCGGAAAACAAGATGGGGAGAGAAGGGGAAGCACACAAACACAACATTTGAGAGCAGGGAGAAGTGTGGGAGGGAGAGGGCTTGGGGGCAGGAGGCGTGGGAAGGGGAGGGGGGGGGGGGGGGGGGGGGAGGAATTGGCGGATGTTTGCTTTTGGCGGATGTATTCTTTTGGCGGATGTTTGCTTTTGGCTGATGTTTGATTTTGGTGGATGTACGCGTTTGGTGGATGTACGCGTTTGGCGGATGTATGTGTTTGGCGGATGTACGTGTTTGGCGGATGTACGTGTTTGGCGGATGTACGTGTTTGGCGGATGTACGTGTTTGGCGGATGTACGTGTTTGGCGGAAGGACAAAGGTTATCTCTTCCAGGCGCCCTGTCATCGCTTTGGGTCCATCCCCAAGACTTTGCTCACACTGCAGTTTTGAAAGCACATGAGGGATATTTAAATACTAATTTAGCAGTGGGCAATAACTTGCCTCTTTATATATTTTATTCCAAGGCTTTACACGGTTTAAAGCACTTTATTACACAATATCACATTGAGATACGATATTAACAACTGTCAATATATACAGACTTGGCATTTAATATGGAATATTTTTTTTTTCTTGACTTGGGTTTACTTTCTTAACTCAGTATATCAATCTGGTGAGTTTCTTTTACACTTTGGTGATTTCTTTGTTAAAAGAACCATGTCACTGATTGTCTGTCACAGCAAGAAGTCAACAACAGGATTATATCACAGGTGGCGTGGCAAAATGTATGGACAGGTGCATTTGATGATTGGCTTCACAGTTGGGTATACAAGGGTTGTTGCGTTCTGTATTAGTGGAAAACAACTGCTGCACGTCTCCAAAAGTTATTGCCGCTTCCTCTGGAGATGGTCCGTCAACTCGACAATGCTGTTTCTCATGGAGTGGTGGCTTTACGAAATTACGGCATGAAACAGCATGCTGTTGCTCGGCAGTATGGCATCACTCAAGGTCAGGTGTCAAAGATCCTGAAACGAAATGCTCAGAGGGGTGTCCCTACTCCAATACCGAGGCCAGGACATCCCCACAGAACCACAAGGAGCGATGATTGCCAGCTGCATCGGTTAGTCCGCAATGGCCGCACCAAGTCAGCTAATCGGCTTAGGGCTGAGTGACAGCAACTGACAAATGTGCCTGTATCCAGAAGGCTAGTCAACCAACAACTGGTTCAAGCAGGCTATCGTGACAGGCGACCCCTGAGAAAGCCACGCCTGACCAGACAACACCGCCAGCGCCGATTGCAGTGGGCCAGAGAGCACCGTCAATGGCAGCCAGGACACTGGAATCACGTGATCTTCAGTGACGAGTCTAGATTTCTGGTCTATCGTCAAGATGGCCGGGTCTGAGTGCGCAGACAAGTGCATGAAGCCTACAACAAAGATTGTATAGTGCCAAGAGTCCAAGCTGGAGGTGGTGGGGTGACCGTTTGGGCTGCTTTTCATGCAGGGGGCAAAACTGACCTGGTTGTTCTGAAAGAAAACCTGAACCAGGTCAAGTACAGGGCCATTCTGCAAGAAACATTGCTTCCATTTGCTCGTGCAGCCTTTCGAGGAAACTTTGTCTTCCAAGATGACAATGCACGGCCTCATCCTGCTTGCATGATCCAACACTTTCTTGCTGACCGTGGTGTAGAGCATATGGAGTGGCCTGCCATGTCACCGGATATGAATCCGATCGAGAACTTGTGGGCAAAATAAACGCGTCAAATCGACCACTTGGACCAGCAGCCGACCTCTGTGCGTGAATTGCAGCAGGCTATTGTCACTGCATGGCAAGCGATTCCTGTCCAAACCTTGGCAAATCTCGCGAACAGCATGCCTCAACGTGTACGTGCTCTCCTGAATGCTCGTGGGGGTTACACGAAGTACTGAACTGTAATTTTACTGTCCGTTATCCCAGTCGTAATTTAACTTTTGTTTTTGTTAAAAACATTTTTGGCTAATGTGCAAATTAAAGAGATACTTCTGGAAAACGTACAGAAGTTTAACACAGTACTGTCCGTGAATTGAGTTCGATATCAGTTTACATCACTTTCAAGGATCAATTTATTTGTTTCGAAATGTCAAATGTGGTTTTTGTTTCTTTTAAAGGTCACATTAACAAAATGTAGAATAATTTCAACATAATTCCAATGAACTTTTGGTTCTAAGACATCTTGAAAAGTAAGTTCACCCCCACAAAAAAAATATTCCATATTAAATGCCGTCTGTATATGAACATTTTATTCCTCCACACTTCATTTAATCTCTCCTCGTAAATGTGTGAAGGCAATGAACTCGAAGAAGAAATCATTTGTGGGCACATGCCATGCTGTTGTCATTCTTCCAGAATGATTTACAGAATCTGCTCCATTTTAGGTGTTTGCAAGCAGTCATGGGTCACATGATATCCTGCAAAATTGAGAAGATGTGCACTGAAAAGAGATGCAATTGGGAACACCATTTACAGAAACATAGTGTTACGGATTCGTCACTTCCGCTGTTGTGGTTTTCATCCACTTGACACACTTCTGGTTATATGTATTATTATTATCATTGTTTCAGTGAAATGGCCATTAGTATAATCAAAATGTAAAAAGGTTTATTGTTCATGAACAGTTTGCAAAGGTTAAAAGCGTTACTGTTAAAAAGAGACAGGAAGCCGGATCGGGAACCGGCAGACGACGAGGGAAAAGAAGAAGAGGAGGAGGTGGTGAGAAAGGGTCAGACAAGACACAAGATGTCGAGCTCCGTAGCAAGCGTTGCCTAACGAAGGTCGCGAGGGAATTTTGAGTTCCTTGAAAGGACATCCTGTGATAGGTATTATTGCTGGGATTGAGAAATCTGCATAGTCAGGTTTAGGCTGAGATTCCGACGAATCCTTGCCTGGCCGCATCGACTCAAGTAAGAGCCGTCGGCCATTTTGAACCTCGTGCGTCGTTCACCGACAAAGGTTTTGCTACGCGTCAGCTCTTCTCAACATCCTATCGTCTGTCGGGGATGTGTGTGTGCGACCGCGTCGTCTCCAATTACGTTGCGGTTTGCGGATTGAGCTGGGAACGTGCACGGCTGGATCGCGCCTTTGGGATTTCCCTTTCCGACGCCAGTTTGCTTCTGGTTGGACCACGTGACGGTCCACGCTTTACCCCATCGCCTCATCGCCTCATCGCTACTCATCGGAGCGAATTAACTTCACCTTGGAGAAGGTTATAGAGACATTGAGGAGTGTCCTTTGTCACTCACATGGAGCGCAGTGAGTTATCTGACTTTAGTTGATGTTACCATCCTAAGATATATAGAGTGCACTCTGGCTTGCTATGGGTTGTACTGTTATTCTTGTGTGTGATTTTTAATACAATATTTGTTTGTTGAAAATCATTGGTGTGGTTTCACTGTTGATTTCTAACACAGAACAACATAATTTTTCTGCTGTGGCTCCTCTCGGGATTCGGAGGTACACCATGACCAGGGTGTCGGGGAGGAGCACATAACAGATATTGGGGGCTCGTCCGGGATCAAATTCCCTAATAACATCCGTTCGGGATTGACCCAGATTGAAATTGGGGGCTCGAACTGTGGAGAAATTGGGGGCTCGGCTTTGCTGATTAAATTCCCTAAATCTCGTACTGTGGATTAAATTCCCTAAATCTTGTCTGGGAAATAATTCCCTAACATTCCCAGAATTCCCAAATTTGGAATTTTTCCAACATTCCCAAATTTTTCAAAAAATTAAAAAAAATATGTGAAGGTTAACAGGTGTTAACGGATAGTCACCATGGTGTTTGACGCAGGAAAGTTTGCGGCATCCCCTAGTGAGGCACAGTTCCAAGCATTTAAAATATCAGACCTCTTGGTATTGGCCAGACATTTTAGCTTGGAGGTCCGAGCTAATCTGAAGAAAGCAGAGATGCAGAGATTGGTGATAGAATCTCTGATGGGACAAGGAACATGGGAAGAGGTAGCCTTGGATTGGTTACCCAAGGAACAAGAAAATATGGAGCTCTGGAAACTGGAGATGCAACTGCAGAGCCAGGAAAGGTTAGAAGAGAAAAAGGCAGAGGAAAGGAGAGTTGAAAGAGAACTCGAGGAAAGAAGATCCGTACAGGAAAGAGAACTTGAAGAAAGAAGAGAACAGGAAAGAACAGAGGAAAGAAGAGCTGCAAGGGAACTCGAAGCAGAGGAGAGAAATGCCGAAAGGGAGTTAAGGGAACGTGAAATGGCGCTTCAGCAGGAAAGTAAAGTCAAGGAGCTGGATTTAATGAAAGAACGGGGAAAGGTACCATCCATGCCGGCTGGTTCGACAACTAGTCAGAACACCTGGGATGTTGGTAGACATGTGAGGCTGGTTCCACTCTTCAATGAAAAGGATGTAGCCAATTTTTTTTCACACTTTGAGAAAGTGGCTCAAATGCTAAAATGGCCTGAGGAGTCCTGGACCATGTTAGTGCAAAGTGTTGTGGTGGGTAAAGCTCAAGATATTTATTTGGCTTTACTGATTGACCAATGTGCAGATTATGAGATAGTTAAGAAAACCATTCTCAAAGCCTATGAATTGGTCCCTGAAGCTTACCGGCAAAAATTCTGGAATGCCAGGAAGAGGGAGAGTGAGACCCATGTGGTGTTTGCCAGAATGAAAGAAACCATGTTTGATCGGTGGTGTGATTCAAAAGGGGTTGGGAAAGACTTCGATCTATTGCGACAATTGATCCTGGTGGAGGAATTCCAACAGTGTGTCCACGAGGACATTAAAGTACATCTGGAGGAAAGGAAAGTACCCAAGTTGTATGAGGCAGCAACCATGGCAGATGACTATGCCTTAACACACAGGATGAGGTTCCATAAACCCAACTTCCCGCCTAAAGTTCGCCCGGAGAGTTATGATGCATCCGGTGCGGAGAACGAAGATTCATGGGGGCGGCCTAGAGATGACTATGAGGACAGATCTGATACCGCGACTCTTAGGGATCAGAGGTCTACAGTTCCAAGACGGACTTATCCTCCGGGGGGCTCGAGACAAACCACGAGTTTCTCCTCCGGGCCTACTTGTGGGTTTTGCAAGAAACATGGACACTTGATGTCCCGATGTTATGCTATGGAAAGGCAAAATCAGGAGCGGAGTCAGACTAGTACAACTCCGAATGCAATGGCAAATGTGAGAAATCGCCCTCAAAAGGGTTACCAACCATTTATTTCAGAGGGGTTTGTGTCACTGGATGGAGACTCGACTAACCAGAAACTGGTTAGGGTATTGAAGGACACAGGAGCACATCAATCTTTGATGCTTGAAGGCATTTTGCCATTGTCAGAGAAGACGGCAACTGTTGTTAGTGTTCGTTTACAGGGGGTTGGTGGCTGTGTTAAAGCTCCACTTCATGTCATCCATTTAGAGTCTGATTTGGTGTCAGGACCAGTCACCGTAGGTTTACAAGCCACTCTTCCTGTAGAGGGAGTATCTTTTGTTATCGGGAATGATTTGGCCAGTGGTCAAGTTTCTGGTAAGCCGATGTTTGTTAAAAAGCCGAGTATGGAAAGTAACACTACCCAAGTCAGGGATGGAGGCAATGTTGGCAAGCTCTTTGTAGGTGGACTGAACTTCAAAACAAGGAAAGATGTTCTGGCCTCTGTCTTCGGCAAATATGGCCCGGTTTTGGAAGTGCTGCTGATAAAAGACAGGGAGACACAAAAGTCAAAAGGGTTTGGCTTTGTCACGTTTGAAAACACAAAGGACACCAGAGATGCAGAAAAGGATCTGAATAACAAGGAGTTGGAGGGTCGGACCATAACAGTAGAGAAGGCCTTTCGTAGGTGTCGAGGGGGCTAAAGAGGAGGACAACAGGGAAGTAGTGGTTTTTGTGGTGGCCGCAGTCGATATTACTATGGAGGCTCCCAGAGTTACGGCAGGTCCCGAAGGAATGATTCTCAGATTAGTAGCCGTGAAGGAGACTGCTATTCATGTGACTACAGTGACAAGCGGTACAACCGTGATTATTATGAAAGTTCGGAAGAGTTGAAGCACTGAATGCTGCGGAGCAGCCAAGCCAAGATTCCTACACGGACTAACCGTGAACGCCACGTTCCTAAAGGCATCCATGTTGTGAACTTTCCTACACAGATTAACCGTGAACTCCACGTTCCTAAAAGCGTCCATGTGGTGAATACTTCCAGGCCTCACCACCCAACCACCATGGAACCTGGCTCTCAGCTCGGCCTCCCGGAAAAAGTGCTGTAGATTTGCTTGACTTTGGATTTTTGATCACCACCCCTTCACCTTCATTCAAAAGAAACTAAAAGTAAAAAATCAGAGGGTGCTAAGATGGAGCTTGGCTTTCCAGGAGTCCAACTGGGAAATTGAACATGTAAAGGGCAGGGACAATGTCGTTGTTGACGCTTTGTCCAGAGTGAATTAACTTTGGAAATCTCTGTGGGTTGTTCGAAGTTTTGTTGCTTTATTTTTGGGGAATATTGATTATTGTTGCTCACGGGAATTGATGATTTGGGTTGTGAGTTTACTTTTGTTTGTTTAAAGAGTTTGCCTGCAAAGAAAGTTCTCGCTGTGTTCAAACTTTCTTTCTTGAGGGGGGGGGGGGGGGGGAAGTGTTACGGATTCGTCACTTCCGCTGTTGTGGTTTTCATCCACTTGACACACTTCTGGTTATATGTATTATTATTATCATTGTTTAAGTGAAATGGCCATTAGTATAATCAAAATGTAAAAAGGTTTATTGTTCATGAACAGTTTGCAAAGGTTAAAAGCGTTACTGTTAAAAAGAGACAGGAAGCTGGATCGGGAACCGGAAGATGACGAGGGAAAAGAAGAAGAGGAGGAGGTGGCGAGAAAAGTCAGACAAGACACGTGACGTCGAGCTCCGTAGCATGCGTTGTCTAACAAAGGTAACAAAGGAAGGGGAATTTTGAGTTCCTTGAAAGGACATCCTGTGATAGGTATTATCGCTGGGATTGAGAAGTCTGCGTAGTCAGGCTTAGGCTGAGATTCCGACGAATCCTTGCCTGGCCGCATCGACTCAAGTAAGAGCCGTCGGCCATTTTGAACTTCGTGCGTCATTCACCGACAAAGGTTTTACTAAGCGTCAGCTCTCTTAAACATCCTATTGTCTGTCAGGGATGTGTGTGTGCGACCGCGTCATCTCCAATTACGTTGCGGTTTGTGGATTGAGCTGGGAACGTGCACGGCTGGATCGCGCCTTTGGGATTTCCCTTTCCGAAGCCAGTTTGCTTCTGGTTGGACCACGTGATGGTCCACACTTTACCCCATCGCCTCATCGCCTCTTCGCCTCATCGCTACTCGCCGGAGCGAATTAACTTCGCCTTGGAGAAGGTTATAGAGACATTGAGGAGTGTCCTTTGTCACTCACGTGGAGCGCAGTGAGTTATCTGACTTTAGTTGATGGTACCATCCTAAGATATATAGAGTGCACTCTGGATTGCTATGGGTTGTACTGTTATTCTTGTGTGTGATTTTTAATACAATATTTGTTTGTTGAAAATCATTGGTGTGGTTTCACTGTTGATTTCTAACACAGAATAACATAATTTTTATGCCGTGGCTCCTCTCGGGATTCGGAGGTACACCGTGACCAGGGGGTCGGGGAGGAGCACGTAACAATAGTTCAGCAGAACAATGTAAATGATTTCCCAAGAGAAATGATGGATAAAGCTCACACAGCTGAGTTATCAGTCTTTCAAAGGAAGAAGGCTTTCAAAGCTTGGATTCACGTCCATCACTGTGTCTGGCCAAGAGAAACCACAATGTGTGCTGGGTCACAAGGTTTTGAGTACTGAATCCATGAGGTCATCCAAGTTGAAGTTGCACCTCGAGACGAATCACGCACAACATGCAAAGCAGGATCCCGAATTTTTCAAGCGGCATGAAAGAAATTTAAAGCGACAGAAGTTGGATGAAGGAGGAGCTTTTCAACAACAAAATGTAGCAACTGTCCAGGCTTCTTATGAAGTTTCTCTTGAAATTGCAAAGAAGAAAAATCCCCACTCGATTGGGGAGACACTCATCAAGCCTTGTACCATCCTCATTCTTGAATGGGTTCTCGGCTAGGCAGAGGCTCGCAAAGTTGAACAGGTGTCTTTATCGATGACCCCGATGATGGAGGTGATGACCCCAATCGATAGACCATCCTCTCAAATATATGTTTAGACACCAAAATTGTGAAAATCGCTCATCTCCATCCTGAGATATTTGAGTTTTTGTATTTTTCGATTTTAGTAATGGTTGCCGTGGAAACGGGCCATTTTCTCAAAATGCTCAATGATGACAGCTTGGCATCACTCGGATCTTGATATGGAGGGTCCATAGATGCATAATCTGAAAAAACATTTTGTAGGTACTCCAGTGCAAGTTTGGGCCAAAAACCCCAGTTTGGCTGCCGGACTATCTCCCCGTTGGTATTTTTGTGAATATAAGACTGTTCTTCACGGTTCTGTTTAAATATGTTTAAACTTTCCCCTGCAGTGTTTTATTCAGTCGTATATTACAACACGCTGTTTTTCTTCCTATTTAAAAGCCTTTTTTCAATTTCCTCTCCAACTCATTTCATTTCAAAAAAATATTCAGTCTCTTATAATTCTTTTTCACTCCATGCTCTAAATTCACATTCATTCCACCCCTCCTCCATCATTCTTAAACGGATCGCTAACTTGAAAATAACAATAAACCCAAATTGTTATGAATGTTCATCTTTCATTAATCATACACTTTCTAAACTCCCCCCTTGCCCCTCCCCTCCAAATCTCCACCCTTGCCCCTCCCCTCCAAATCTCCACCCTTGCCCCTCCCCTCCAAATCTCCACCCTTGCCCCTCCCCTCCAAATCTCCACCCTTGCCCCTCCCCTCCAAATCTCCCCCCTTGCCCCTCCCCTCCGAAACTCCCCCCTTGCCCCTCCCATTCAAAACTCCCCCCCAACCCCTCCCCTTCAAATCTTCTCCCCAACCACCCCTCACAAATTCTCCCCCTCCCACCTCCTCCTCAAAGCTGCCTCCTCCCCACAGAATGAAAAACGTCAAGGTAGAGCATGGCGATTGTGATGTATGACAGGTTCGACGATATGTTCGGCCTGACCGACATTGGAATCAAAATGGCGGACTGTGGAGAGTCAGCCGTTGTACGCCATAATGACATCAGATGTAATCATTATCACCCTGTCATGTGACCAGATCCTCCGCTCTGATTGGTATACGTTTGAGGGAACAAACATACAGATGGACAAACACTGTTCTCGACGGCTTTGCCAGATGGGCAACGCCTTAAAAATATAAGTGATTCTTCACAATTGAGTGATAGGGCCAAAAACGATATATAGGATGACATTTCAAAAAGTTGGAGATGACTTATGAGCAAACATGGTGGATGAGTTGGTTGGGCAAAAAGAACAAGCCAATTCGATTTTGGGTCACGTTTGGATCCAGATCTGACCTATCAATAATCGGAGGGAAACAAAATGTAAACTGTTCACCCTAGCTGAGGTAAGCCCTCTCGTTTATACAGTGCATTCAGAAAGTATTCAGACCTCTTCACTTTCTTCACATTTTGTTATGTTGCAGTTATGGCCCCTGTCACACATAGGCGGATATTTTGGCGACTACTGGCGACTGCCGGCGATCAAGATTTTTTGGCGACTACTGGCGATTTCGGGCGGTCAAATATGGTCAGGCGGCAGTATGGCGACTGCAGGCGGCCACATTGCGACTGCATTGCGACGACGCCCCGAGTGGGATGGCGACTGTTGAAGATCGACGACGACTGCATTGCGGATGCATGGTGGCCGCGTGGCGACAGTCTGGCGGCTAGATGACGACCGATGGCGGATCGCGGCGACTGCATTGGGGCCGGGTGGCGGTTTACTCCGACGTCCGCAAGACTGCAATAAGACCGCCGGCGATTGGAGACGATTCACACAACTTTTAAAATCTTTATTTCTCTATTTTACATTTCACTTTATTCATTTCAATGATGTATGACATGAAGCATAAAGATGTTTGATGTACAATAAGAAAGTTAATAAAGATGTATCATTGTAATGTAATAATCAAACTTTTCTGCAGGGAGAGAGAATGGAAATAAAGTCCAACAAATTATTTCCACTGGTCCCAAGTCCCATAAATAAAGTTTCCAAAGGACCAAAGTCCCAAAAAGAAAGTTCCCAAAAGTCCCAAGTCCAAACAATAACGCCATATCCTTGTCGGCACCACAGGACCTCACTCCACGGAGACCCTCACACCATTCTGTCTTGCCATGGATTCGTGGTATGTCGTAATGCAGTCGCCAGGCAGTCGTATCTCTGTCGCCAATGGCCGTAACTCGGCCGCCACTAGTCCTACTGCTGTCGTCGTCAGTCTCCCATAGCCGCAGGGGAGATGTGGCAGTTCTTCTGTAGTCGATATGCAGCCGCAACAGTGTCGGCCCATAGTCGGGAAGATGCCGCAGGAAGGCCGTATGGCATTCGCATCTCTGCCATGCTAGCTGGTGGGGCGATGCTGGGGCGATTGCGGAAGACTATGAGCGACTGGGTTGCGGCCGCTTTACGGTCTTATTACGGATACTGACGACAGCATGGCGGTTCCATCACGACAGCATGGCGGATATTTTTTGAGGACGACTGAGCGCGCCGTTTTTAAACATTTAAAAATATATTTGGCCCCTTTGCGGCTCTTGCCGACTGCAACCGACCTGGGGAGGATAACCACGACTACAGAAGACCGTCCATTACGGTTTCATGACGCTTGTCGGCGGGTGGTGGCGATTTTTCCAGTCGCCAGTAGTCGCCGACAAATCCGCCTATGTGTGACGTAGGTTTTATGCTGAAATCGTTTAAATTCATTTTTTCCTTCATCAATCTACACTCAATACCCCATAATGACAAAAAGAAAACAAGATTTTAGAATGTTTTGCAGATTTATTAAAAAGAAAAAACTGAAATATCACATTGACATAAGTATTCAGACCCTTTGCTATGACACTTGAAATTTAGCTCAGGTGCCTCCCATTTCTCTTGGTCATCTTTGAGATGTTTCTGCACCTTGATTGGAGTCCACCTGTGGTAAATTCAATTGATTGGACATGATTTGGAAAGGCACACACCTGTCTATATATATAAGGTCTCACAGCTGACAATGCATATCAGAGCAAGAACCAAGCCATGAGGTCGTAGGAACTGCCTGCAGAGCGCAGAGACAGGATTGTGTCGAGGCATAGATCTGGGGAAGCCTACCAAAAAATCTCTGCTGCATTGAAGGTTTCCAAGAGCACAGTGGCCTCCATAATTCTTAAATGGAAGAAGTTTGGAACAACCAGGACTCTTCCTAGAGCTGGCCGCCCGGCCAAACTGAGCAATCGGGGGAGATAGCCCTCCCTGAATAGTCCTTGAACCAACCGGCCATTTTTTGAAGTGAATGCTCCGGGGGGGGGGGGGGGGGGGGAGTAATTATCATTATGATTTTCCATTAGACCAATGTCTCAAGTGTCAGAAAAGGTGTGATGGACATCTGAGAACGGTAGCTTAGTGCCCATCTTTGAAACCACCCAGCTCGAAAATGCCCATTTGGTGGGGTACATTGTTGCACGTGTATCTGGACTTCTATACTAGCTATCGATGTGCGGTTGACGACTAAATATACGTCCGATGTGTACCGTCTAAATAAAAAATAATATGAAGCATTTTGTTTTAGATTAATTATTATAAAAATCAATTATCGAAAAAAAATCATATATTTTTCAATATTTTATTATTAGACTTGTACTTTTTTTAGTGAAACAACACTGGTATGATTTTCCAAATTATGCATTGTGCTACACCGTTTATCTGTCTATAAAAATAACTCAAAAACTAAAACATATCATCCACCACGAGTGTACACAAAAAATATATGAAAAGGCATGCACTTTCCACAAACCGAAACTATGTCAGTTGGAATTTCCCGCCGATAATCAACCCACAGAACCCAGTGCCGAAAGTGACGTCAGTCTATTCTATATCTATATTCTATATTCTATATCTCAGTCTGAGATTTGTTGCGGTGACCTGATTAATTTCTGAGGGGGGGGGGGGGGGGGTGGGTGGCTTAAGAACTAAAAGTGAACATGTTAGATGGCGCCACATACAACTCTATTATAGAGTTGTATTGTGGCGCCATCTAACATGTTCACTGACTTGGATGAGTATGTCTATGTAAGCTGGCGAGCTTTTCGGATATCGGAGTAATCTAACGTCAGTCTTTTTGTTCTTTCAGCTGAGATGGCCGGTGTCGAGGCGAAACGGGCGAAGATTGAACCTGAGTCCGGAACGTGCATCCTGTGCAGCAAAAAGTCGCCACTCTCTGAACTAAGCAAGGCAGCGGGCAACAGTTCTTGGAAGACATTGTGTGACGCAGCCGCAGTTAGAAACTTTTATCCAATTCTAAAGCTAGTCCAAGAAGGCGCAGTTGAACTTCCTAATATTCCAATATTATACCATAGGGCTTGTAGATCAGACTTCACTCACAAAAACCACCTAGCTACTTTGACCAATGCAGCTAGAAGTTCTTCAGTTGATACTGGCGATGCGGTGCGACGGCGATCATCACGGGAAGAGACAGGATCAACTTCAACGGTCTACGATGATAAATGCATTTTTTGCCAGCGTGCTTCAAAATTCATAAAAGGCAGTCGTACCCGTGAAACAGTTGTCTTGGCTGTTGAACTTCGAGCAGATAAGACAATAAGAGATGCTGCGACAGCTCGCAATGATGAGAGAGTTTTGGCATTGACTACACGAGATATGGTTGCAGCTGAGGCTCACTACCACTTCTCCTGCTATAGAAACTACACACGGCCCCAAAAACCTCAAGTAGAAACTGACATTGAAGATAATATCGAGAAAAAAGAAATGATACGATGTACATTCAATTTCATTCGCACTGACTTGTTCTTGAACCCGAGGATTGTTCCAATAGTTGATGTTGCAACAGATATCCTGTCTTCAGATACATTTTCAGTTGATGTTCGTGACTCCATCAAGAAGAATCTGCAGCGCACATTACAAAGAGAGTTTGGAGAATCGCTCATCTTCTTCAATGTGAAACACCGTGTATACTTGATGCCCGATAATCTGACAAAGCGAGAGATTGCTGCAGAGTGCGTAAACCTGAAAGCAGAAGTGAAAGCATTTGAACGAACGGACGGTGAAAGTAACATTGTGCGTGCAGCTTCTTCACTGCGACACCAGATCAAAGATGCTCATTACAATGAACGTTGGCCGCCTCAGCCAGCAGAACTCACTTCAGATTACGTGAAGATACCAGATTCTCTTCGTGTATTTCTGCATACTTTGATTTGCGGGAGTGGGGGTAGCTCTGCGCGTGCCGACACACTGGTATGGTCGATGGCTCAAGATATCATCAATGCTGTACACCGGGGTACCATCAGAACATCGAAGCATGTCCTACTTCCGTGGGTCATGAAAACGCTCACCGGTAATACAGAGGTCATCAGAATATTGAATCGACTCGGGCACGGATGTTCGTACACAGTTCTGGAAGAAATCGAGACAGCGCTATGCATAGACAAATTAGCAAGTGTGGAGAAAGATACAGTACCACTTCCGTCACATGTGCACCCTTCGGTCCCGACTGTATTAGCATTCGATAACATCGACAGGCTAGAGGAATCGCTGAGTCGTGGCGGAACATCGCATCGCGTCAACGGTATCATCGTCCAACCGAAGTCGCAGTCGTGTTTGCCGCCCCAACCTCCATCGGCAGTATCCAAAGCAGATAAGAAGCGATCTATCCCGTCATCCAGCGATTTAGTTCCAATATACAGCGGTGGGAAACGAGAGGGCCCACCTGCAATCAAGCCTGCAGATCTTTCTGACACTCTTGCAGGCGCAACATCCCTTGCGCAGCGCCGAAATCACGTATGGATTATGACTCGCATGCTGGAACCATGCGACCAGACAATCAGTTCGTGGACTGGTTTCAACATCATGACTAGAGATCGTGTTCAGGTGACGGAAGATGTAGTTGGCTACCTGCCGACTATAAACGCGCCTGCCACAGATATGGCAACAGTGCAAGAAATCCTCAGAGAAGCTCTGAACATCATGTCATCACTTCAGCTTGAGCGTATACCAGTGGTGCTAGACCAGGCACTATTTGCTAAGGCGACCGAAATAGCATGGAAAGATGTCGATCGATATGGAAGAATCGTGCTCATGATGGGGAACTTCCATACCATCTGTAACTTCATGTCGAGCATTGGGAAAATGTTTGGAGATGCAGGCCTTCGGGATGTAGCTGTTGAGTCAGGAGTAATCGCTGAAGGTTCCATCAACAGGGTTCTGGAAGGCAAGCAATACAACCGTGCTGTGCGACTCCACAAGTTGATGTACGAGGCACTAATGCGCATCATTTGGAAGGGCTTCCAGGTGTGGATAGAAAGCAATCATCCTGACAAGGAACCCCAGATTCGAAGCACTGACCTCAAAATTCGCAGCATCAAGGAGGATGTTTGCCACGAGACTCTCGCTGCTGCTCTCGATGATGATTCATGTGTACAGAGCTTTGACATGTTCGCGAAATACCTACATTTTCTGCGAACCAAACATGGAGACCTGGCTCGCTTCTGGATGATGTATATTGATATGGTAGAGACCCTGCTGGGGTTGATTCGTGCGGATAGAGAAGGCGACTGGATGCTTCACTTGGCTTGTGTCAGAAGAGTGATCCCTTGGTGTTTCGCAATGAACAAGGTGAACTATGCTAGATATCTACCAGTGTACTATGCACAGATGACGCAACTCCACGAAACATGCCCCGAGTTGTACAGGCATTTCAATCAAGGCTACTTCTCCGTACAGCTTAGACCAGGGAATCCATTTGCCAGAATCGCTGTTGATCAGACAACAGAAGAAACAGTAAACAAAGATACGCAAACAGCTGGAGGAACACGAGGTTTTAGTCTTCGACAAGGGGCTGTGTCACGATACTATCTAACTGCAGAAAATCGGGCTACTGCACTGAGGCAACTACGAGAAACTATCCTTGTGAATGGCAGCGACACATCTCACGCCAAGCACCCTGACTTGTCTACTTCTCGCATCAAACGTGATGAGTCTGGCGTCACAGCTATCTGTGATCTACTGGAAAATGACTGGACCAATCCATTCGCCGATGATCCGTCATGTCTTCTCAGTATATCTACCGGAGCGGCTGCGAGAGAGGACGTTTCTAATGACCTACTCAACACCCTGCAAAAGGGGGGAAGCGGCGTATCAAAGCTTCCAGAAACGTCTTGAAGAGGGAACAGGCTTTCATGACACATTGAACAAGCTAAACTTGAAGACCTTTGGTAAGATCAAGCAGAAAGTTGTGAAGGGCACAAACAAGGAGATCGTCCTGAGAGCTGACAGACAACTGTTTGCCACCATGATACTCATCGCCAAGACAAGGAACCTCGACATGCAACTTGTCCTTTGTCACCCACTAGGGCCGTTACCATGGTCTTTGGCAAACGTTGATGGGTCAATGAAAAAAACGAACAAAGCTGCACTTGCGAAACACATGGAAGGTCTTGTGGAACCAGCCGAGAACGTTGACAAGCGAAGTGCAACAATAATTGATGCGATGGCTCTCATACAAAAGATGCATGGCGAGAACGACACGTTCGAAGAACTATCTGACCGCATCCTTGCTGCAGCGCTTCACGCTGGTCAAGGCAGTGAGCGCATCGATGTTGTCTTTGACACATACACAGAAGAATCCATCAAAGCAGCTGAGCGTGTGAACCGCGGTTCAAATGAAGGCATCAGTTTCAGCGAGATCAGACCCGCACACAAAATCATGAACTGGCGGCGTCTCCTTGCTTGCAGCCAGACAAAGGAGAAACTGGTTGTGTTTCTGGCGGAGTCGTGGAAACATGAAACAAATCGCGAAAAGCTAGGCAACAGAACACTGTATGTCACCTGTGGTGAAAAATGTCTGGTACTGACCCGCGATAGGTGAAAGTTGGTGCAAGCACTCGAATGTAGCCACGAGGAAGCAGACACGCGTATGTTTCTCCACGCAAAGCACGCCGCTACCCACTACAAGACGATCATCTTAGTGGCAGATGACACCGACGTTCTGATCATCAGTCTTCATCTCAGCAGAACCATCGATAGTCAGCTCTTCATCAGACGAGGAACAAAGGTTCGAGTCAGAATGATCGACGTTGGAAAGTTGGCTGCGGTATTGGGGTCTGGAGTTTGCAGTGCATTGCCAGGGCTTCATGCATGGAGCGGGTGTGACACTGTGAGTGCTCTGGCTAGCCAAGGAAAGATAAAGGCTTTGAAGCTTGTGCAAGCGAATGAGCTGTATCTTCAAGCATTCACAGATCTGGGATCTTCGTGGAATGTACCAACAGACGTCTTCAATAGCATTCAGGCCTTCACGTGTCAGCTGTACGCCAAGAACACGAAGATCGTCGGTGTTAATTCGCTCCGTTATCACATGTTCTGTGCAAAGAAGGGCCAGATCGAATCTGGACAATTGCCACCTTGTGAAGACTCCTTGATGCAGCATACGCTTAGGGCCAACTATCAGGCGGCTATCTGGCGACGCAGCCTTGAAAACCTACCAGACGTCCCAACACCATCAGCAGGACATGGTTGGGAACTCGATGATGGCGGTTCGCTCACAATCCGATGGATGGCGGGTCTACCAGCTCCAGATGTCGTCTTGAATCTCATCTCATGCACATGCAGAAGGACGTGTCGACCGTCAGATTGCTCCTGCATACTGAATGGGTTGAAGTGCACTGTTGTGTCTAAGCTGCAGGGATGCTCCAACATGGTGCAGGATGATGCTATCGTGGCTCAGGATGCCAATGACTCTGATGGCGACTCTGATGATTAACTTTGTGTGCACTGTATATTGTATAGCATATGTTGTTCTCTATTATAATGCAGGCCAAATTGCCTGAAAATCTTTATAGACAGATAAACGGTTTAGCAAAATGTATAATTTGGAAGATCATACCGGTGTTATTTGACTAAAACATGACATGTTCAATGATACCTCCGCTTGCTTATTAGGAATATACATCGTATGGTGTTAAAATCAGCTCCATACGTCTTTCCAAACTCTAGTAATGAATAATTAATATAATTGGCGGCCATTTTGAAATCCAAGATGGCCACCAAAGTGCAGATTTCCTATGTAACAATTTCCGCCTGCTTATTAGATATCGTATGGTGTTAAAATCCTCTCCGTACGACATTCCTAACTTGCGTTATCGTCAGAATAGATAATGCCAGCGGCGGCCTAAGTCATTTTATGCCTCTTTACATTTATTTGTTGTAAACTCGTGGTGGATGATATGTTTTAGTTTTTGAGTTATTTTTATAGACAGATAAACGGTGTAGCACAATGCATAACTTGGAAAATCATACCAGTGTTGTTTCACTAAAAAAAGTACAAGTCTAATAATAAAATATTGAAAAATATATGATTTTTTTTCGATAATTGATTTTTATAATAATTAATCTAAAACAAAATGCTTCATATTATTTTTTATTTAGACGGTACACATCGGACGTATATTTAGTCGTCAACCGCACATCGATAGCTAGTATAGAAGTCCAGATACACGTGCAACAATGTACCCCACCAAATGGGCATTTTCGAGCTGGGTGGTTTCAAAGATGGCGTCCATCCGGGCACTAAGCTACCGTTCTCAGATGTCCATCACACCTTTTCTGACACTTGAGACATTGGTCTAATGGAAAATCATAATGAGAATTACTCCCCCCGCCGGAGCATTACTTTTGGTCTGGCTCAAGGACTAAGAAGGGCCTTGGTAATAAAGGTGACCAAGAACCCGATGGTCACTCTGGCTGAGCTCTAGAGATACTGTATGGAGATGGGAGAAACTTCCAGAAGGACAACCATCAATGCAACACTCCACCGATCAGGGCTTTATGGCAGAGTGGCCAGACGGAAGCCTCTGGCTTTATGGCAGAGTGGACATCCTGAGGACACAGGCTTTATGGCAGAGTGGCCAGACGGAAGCCTCTCCTCAGTGAAAGACACATGAATGCCCGCTTGGAGTTTGCTAAAAAGCACCTAACGGATTATGTTAATTCTCCTGTGTATGAGACCTTGTGATCATACCGCTGTCCCTCAGGGCACCACGCATAAACACGAGTGAGGAATCCCACCATTAATCGCACCACACACACAAAATAAATCACCCCCCCCCCCCCCCCACAATAAAACTAACCGGAACCCAGATGACGCACTTGGGCTGACAACCCTTGACTTGGCAGGCACACACAGCACAAGCAGGCCGAGAGCCACGCCCAGAAGCACCCCATTGGGCGGGAGTTGACCAATAGGAAGACACGAGGCAGGATGAAGGCCGCCGATTGGTAGAGAGAGAAGTGACGCACTGATTGGCCACTGACTGATGGCATGAGGGAGAGGCTACAGGGCCATTGGTGGAGAGCTAAGGCTGTAGAGGTTGGCCTGCTGGGATTGGTGGAGAGAGGCGGATTGCGTTACGAATGTGGGTGACTCACTGATTGGGAGAGGTGAACCTGGGCTGCGTGGCCTGCGGGCATTGGAAGGGAGGACCGATGACGTCTGGACACAGGACATAAAAATCACGGCTGGCAGGCATTTTGTCCCTTTCGTTTTTGGATCTCTTCGTGCCCAGACTTCGTTTGATACTGCCCTCGCAATTCCTCTTCCTCTTCCTCTTCCTCTACCTCGACCTCTTGCCCTCACGCCTTCCTTCACCCTCGACTCTCTCTCCTTTCTGATACAGATGTTGGGTGCATCGCAGTTCCTGTGCCGAACACCTGAGGACGGACACACCAGGGGAGCCGGCTGCGTGCCTGCTCGTTCACCTCACGCGGGAAGCCACAGGAGGAGGCCGACTTCCCACCAAGTACGGACTGCGCGCTCGGGGCTGGACGATCGCTGCCAAGGCACCAATTGAGTTGAGTGCCACAATTAAATCACACACCCATTCCTTTACATTTATTTTCCCTTCGTCCATGTTATACGTCTGGTGTGGGAACGCTCCATATAGTAACCCTATTAAGTAACCGGCGCTTATTCTTGTTATCGGCATCCGTGACAATAACGCCTTGTATTATTTTCACTGTACATTTTAAACCCGGGTTTTCGTTTGAGTTACTTTTGCAGGGTTGAAGCCTGCTCGGCGGATCGCTCAGATAAAAGCCTCCAGCTTCTTCTTCTTCTTTCTTCCACCCGCATGTAGATATAAAATCTGCAATTTGAACTGAACGCCTTTGGAGTTAAAGCTGGCTTTGGCTATCCGTGATTTTCCTGTTTTCACCGAGGGGAATCACAGGACAATATAAAAAATACCCTTTATAGCCAAATCCCTCGGTCACTGTCGTGTCCAAATATCAGCATCCCAGCTCAAAAAGTGCCTGAGATATTGCTGAATTGAGAAAGAAAATAAATAAGTGATTAATAATGAAAATAAATAATAATAGTAAAACAATTAATCATTAATCAATTAGCTAATACAATCCCAAAAGCACCACCGTTTCATCCGAATTTGTAACTGAAAAAAAAATGAATGAAATACGTAATTAATTGATTAATCAATAAATTCCTGGCCTCGTCCTGGTGGTGGGGTTGCTATTTTTTTTTTTATCAAAAACTCTCCTCCTCACTCTCCCTGCACTGCCCTCTCTCCAACACACCCGCAGGAGTACCTCTGGATACGGCTTCCCCTCCGCTCCCACCTTTTCTGCATATGTGTTCTGTATCGTCCACCAAACTGATGACTCCATTTACATCTCGCTGTCTGACAACATGGACCAACTTCTATCCACTCATCCAAACTCTCTCTTCCTCATATGTGGTGACTTCAACTGTCATCATGCCAGCTGGCTGGGTGTGGGTTCCTCTCTCACCAGCCATGGCACCTCAGGAAAGGACTTCTGCGACTCACTGCGACTGACACAATCTGTCAATTTCTCAGTCAAAAGGATCTCAGTCAACGGTACATCATCTCTCTCGACTTGGTTATGACCAAATTCTTTGCAAATGTCTGCTGTTCTTCTTCTGCTCCAATCGGTTCTTCTGATGATGTGCTTGTTGAAGTGGACATCTCTATGGCCATTTTCAGAGAGCCTCCTCAGTGTCGACGAGTCTGACATTTCCCTCAGGCCGACTGACACGGTCTTCAGGCAGCCATCAATCACCTGGACTGGTCTCACATCTCCACTGCCTCTGACATCAACTCATCTTGGGAATTCTTCTAAAGAAAATTGCTCTCTCATGCACAGATTTATCCCATCTTGTCTTCAGTTGTCATACCCTTCCTCCCATCCATGGTACACAGAATCTTGTGGTGAGGCAGTTGCCGTGAAGCAAGCTGCCTTTGCCTCATGGAAGGCAAATCCAAATGAAGGCAATCTCAGTTCCTTTCACAAAGCTCCTTTGAATCTTTCATAAATCTTTCAAAAGTTCCTTTGAATCCTTCATAAATTAATCATTTCTGTTTGCGGCGCGTGTGCAGCCTTGCCTCAGGCTTCCCCGGTCACCCGTCGAAGATTGTTTCTTCCTTCGCTGTTTTTGCTTGGTTCTTAGATTTTTCCCTTCTCCCCCAAACTTCCCCGAACATCTACTCTTTGACTAACGTTTTAACCCCCCCCCCCCCCCAAAAAAAAACAAACAACAAAAATAATAATAATTATTTCCCATTCTCCAAGTGTGAAGTGTCCCATCGTGTGCTTCTGTCCAGGTGCGCTGTCTCGCCCTGCCCCCATTATCTCGCCCCGCCTTCCACCTTTTCCCCTGTTCACGTGACTCGTGGTTTCCCTCTGGGCTCCCTCTTAGTCCGGCAGCCCGGGGGGTGAACCTTTCACTGGAGTACCTACAAAATGTTTTTTCAAATTATGCATCTATGGACCCTCCATATCAAGATTCCGAGTGATGCCAAGCTGGCATCTTTGAGCATTTTGAGAAAATGGCCTGTTTCCATGGCAACCATTACTAAAATCGAAAAATACAAAAACTCAAATATCTCAGGATGCAGATGAGCGATTTTCACAGTTTTGGTGTCTAAACATATTGTTACGGGTCGCGGACAAGATGTTACTTTGGGCCGAGCGGATGGTCAACCGCGACCGTTACAGGATCCCCGATTAGCCCGACTCCCCCAACGTTGACCAATCGCGCCACAGGCATTCAATCGGGAAACCTCTAAAGCGACCGAATGTAAAGAGGAAGAGAGAAGAAGACAGAGTATGGAGGAATAACAGGATTTATTATACACACAAGCAAAAAGAAGGAGCGATCAAAGTTATTTACAAGCAATGGATGGAAGAAGCAGTCACACAGTGAATCGTTAGCTTATACTATTCAATTTACTTAAAAACCCCAGGACAACATTCAAGACAGACGACGTTCACACTTACATGGGGGATATTGCAGGCAGGTATGGCTTGAGGATGGATGGTTGTTTTGGGAGGCAATGGAGGGTCCAGCGTGGATTGCTGCCTGGCGCGTCCTTTTCGTGACCTGCGGCCCCTTAGCTGCCCCCTTAGCTGCAGCGCAGCTTGTCGCACGATGGCTCGCACACACCTGCTCGTTCAGGCGTCTTCCTTCTCCCCAGCAACAACGAGCGACAGCAAGCAAGAGGACGGGGTCAGAGCAAGAGGGTGGAGTGCGTCCCGCGGCGGCTTATATTGGTTTCTCACCGAACCTTCGCGCACTTTCTCGGGGGTTCCCGCTCCGCCCTCTCTTAGCCAAACCCCTTGTTCTGGGTTGGATGAGCGGGGCCGACTTACTCCTCCCCCCTATGACGAGGGGGGCGACCCGTCTTCTCTAGCCACTCCCCTTGTTCGTAATGGCCGCAAATGGCGAAAACCGGTCAGCAGCTGCAGGTAAGGCGCCGTCACATTGCACAGCAGTTCAGTACTGCAATAAACGGTTGCTGTCAAAGCTCAAGTGGGGGAATCCCTGGCACTTGAGCTGCCATGGATCATCGGAGGGGCCTACGTTTTATTTCGTTTGATGCAATGCAGAGTCAATCTAGTGGGAAACACATATTTAGCCTACATAGAATAAGGAAATAAACTATTTAAAAAGATATATCGTGGCCTGTGTGTAAGTTTCATGGAATTAACTAGGAGGACGGCTGCGACCATTATTTACATTACGAGGGTGTTACACACAACAAAACCATACTTTTCACATTCGTTACACTTTCTCCAAAATTGTTACACTTCTCAAAACCGTTACACTTCTCAAATTCGTTACAATATATTTGAGGATGGTCTATCGATTGGGGTCATGACCTTGATGTTTCAAGGTCATTGTGAAAATCCAAGGTCAAACTAAAGCACCGCCCCCCACCCCCGCGATCGTAACAGATATATTGTTAATGCCATAAATTATGATATTGGCATATGTCTAACGCTCTGTCTCTCTTTTCTTTTCAGATGTGAATCATGGAGGAATGTGTCTTTTCCAAGGTGAATTATTGCGGAAATCCGAGGAAGCCATTGTCTGATGCGACACCCCGCAGAATTGCTTCTATCGTCAATGCTAGTCAGATCAGGGATGATGGACTATATTGTCTCCTGGAAGGAGAACTGGCTACAGATCCGAACTTCAGCGTGAAGTTCCATAGAGACTGTGTATCAACATATACATCAAAACGTCACTTCGAGAGATTGCCAAAGAGGGCTGTTTCTTCACACTCATCCAGTCATGATGCAAAAAGGCTGAGGCGATCTGAACTTCTTCCGTTTGACTTTCTCCGCCATTGTATCTTTTGTGGTAAAGTTTGTGAACTTGAAAAGGATAATAAAAATCCCTCTCGCTGGAGACGTGTTGTGCTGTGTCGAACAGCAGAACGCGGTGCACAAAAAACGTTCAAAGACATTATCTTAGATACCTGTGATTCACGTGGAGATAGGTCAGCTGGTGAGGTCCGTTTGCGAGTAGAGGGAGCTGTTAGTGACTTGCATGCAGCCGATGGACGTTACCATTTTGATTGCAGAACAACATTTATGGCTCCAAGGGCCGCCCAATTTGCCGCTTCAAGTAGAAGTGAAGCCCAGGAATCCGACAGCAATGACGAAGCATTCTATAAGGTTGTAAAAGCCATAAATGAGGACAAAATGCAAATCAGAAATTCCATCGATACTTACGAACTATGCAAACATTTTGGGGGAAAGTTCTTTCCAGAAGGATGCTGATCTCTGACTTGTCAAACCACTTCGGCGACGAGCTTCTTGTTCTCAGAGCAGCAGGCTGTGTAAGTATTCTAGCGTTTCGTAGTAGAGCTCAAGAAGTCTTCAAAGTGGTAGCTCGTGAGGATGAGGGTGACATTGAACTTTCTATCGGTAGGTTTGCAAAGCATGTACAACAAGAACTGAAATCACTTCCCTTAAACAAGGATAGCTATCAGTGCAGGATGAATGTGGACATAGCCAAATAATATGTAAGCGACACACTGCTTGACTTCTTCAGCACACTGCTGCCAGGCGTAAAAGACAGAAAACCTCCGCTTCTAATGCTGTGCAACATGATCACTGGCCTGCATACGAAATTCCCAACGCCGCTGCAGGTTGCCCTTGGCACTCTTATCAATGAGAAGGAACTAATCCTGGAATTAAACCGATTTGGAGTGGTATGTACCTATGATGAGGTTCTAAGATTTCGTAGATCGGCTGCTCATGCATCGAAACGACTGACCAACAGAGGGTTAACTCCCACTGTGGAGCCATGAAGTCATAAAGTATGCCAACCAGACGCAGGAATGGTTCAAGTAATTGCAGACAATTTTGACGCGAACATATCCAGTCAGAATGGTTTGCAGTCAACACATACCCTTGCTATGCTGCTCACACAGCCGGGAAACAAAGATTATAGTGTTCAACATGCCGAGACCATATGCCACATAAAGAAGGAAGAAATGGTCAAGCAAGTAGAAGACGATGTAAAGGTCCTCAGATTTACGGGACCAAAGAAACCAGATATGCCCCAAGCGAGAGCAAGGAAGTCGGTTTTATCGCTGAAGATCTTGGTGACACAGGTCTTGGCCGAAAGAAGAGCTAGAGCAAAGGACTTCGCCTTCTTTGAAGAAGTTAGAGGCGAGAACCCGGGTCCAGAGTGGAATGGCTTCAACAGTCGAATGGCCAGAGAAGAAGGTCATTCAATGAGCCCTCCATCCTTAAGTGTCTATACACCGCTTATCGGCATGACGCCATCGGATCCTGATACCGACATGACGCTATTGACATGACGCTCTGAGAACAAGAAGCTCGTCGCCGAAGTGGTTTGACAAGTCAGATCAGCGTCCTTCTGGAAAGAACTTTCCCCCCAAAATGTTTGTATAGTTCGTAAGTATCGATGGAATTTCTGATTTGCATTTTGTCCTCATTTATGGCTTTTACAACCTTATAGAATGCTTCGTCATTGCTGTCGGATTCCTGGGCTTCACTTCTACTTGAAGCGGCAAATTGGGTGGCCCTTGGAGCCATAAATGTTGTTCTGCAATCAAAATGGTAACGTCCATCGGCTGCATGCAAGTCACGAACAGCTCCCTCTACTCGCAAACGGACCTCACCAGCTGACCTATCTCCGCGTGAATCACAGGTATCTAAGATAATGTCTTTGAACGTTTTTTGTGCACCGTGTTCTGCTGTTCGACACAGCACAACACGTCTCCAGCGAGAGGGATTTTTATTGTCCTTTTCAAGTTCACAAACTTTACCACAAAATATACAATGGCGGAGAAAGTCAAACGGAAGAAGTTCAGATCGCCTCAGCCTTTTTGCGTCATGACTGGATGAGTGTGCAGAAACAGCCCTCTTAGGCAATCTCTCGAGGTGATGTTTTGATGTATATGTTGATACACAGTCTCTATGGAACTTCACGCTGAAGTTCGGATCTGTAGCCAGTTCTCTTCCAGGTGACAATATAGTCCATCATCCCTGATCCTACTGGCAATGACGATATAAGCAATTCTCCGGGGTGGCGCATCAGACAATGGCTTCCTCGGATTTCCGCAAAAATTCACCTTGGAAAAGACACATTCCTCCATGATTCACATCTGAAAAGAAAAGAGAGACAGAGCGTTAGACAAATGCCAATATCATAATTTATGGCATTAACAATATATGTGTTACGATCGCGGGGGTGGGGGGCGGCGCTTTAGTTTGACCTTGGATTTTCGCAATGACCTTGACCTTGAAACATCAAGGTCATGACCCCAATCGATAGACCATCCTCTCAAATATTTGTTTAGACACCAAAATTGTGAAAATCGCTCATCTACATCCTGAGATATTTGAGTTTTTGTATTTTTCGATTTTAGTAATGGTTGCCATGGAAACAGGCCATTTTCTCAAAATGCTCAATGATGCCAGCTTGGCATCACTCGGAATCTTGATATGGAGGGTCCATAGATGCATAATCTGCAACATAAAATTGTAGGTACTCCAGTGCAAGTTTGGGCCAAAAACCCAGTTTGGCTGCCGGACTATCTCCCCATTGGTATTTTTGTGAATAAAGACTGTTCTTCACGGTTCTGTTTAAATATGTTTAAACTTTCCCCTGCAGTGTTATTCAGTGGTATATCACAACCGGCTGTTTTTCTTCCTATTTAAAAGCCTTTTTTCAATTTCCTCTCCAACTCATTTCATTAAAAAAAAATATTCAGTCTCTTATAATTCTTTTTCACTCCATGCTCTAAATTCACATTCATTCCACCCCTCCTCCATCATTCTTAAATGGATCGCTAACTTGAAAATCACAATAAACCCAAATTGTTATAAATGTTCGTCTTTCATTAATCATACACTTCTAAACTCCCCCCTTGCCCCTCCCCTCCAAATCTCCACCCTTGCCCCTCCCCTCCAAATATCCCCCCTTGCCCCTCCCCTCCGAAACCCCCCCTTTCCCCTCCCATTCAAAACTCCCCCCCAACCCCTCCCCTTCAAATCTTCTCCCCAACCATCCCTCCCAAATTATCCCCCTCCCACCTCCTCCTCAAAGCTGCCTCCTCCCCACAGAATGAAAAACGTCAAGGTAGAGCATGGCAATTGTGATATATGACAGGATCGACGATATTGTTACGGACACGACTTAAGATGTTGCTTGACCGAGCGGAATGGCCGCCGTGTTCGCACAGTTCACCCGATTCTTCCCCAACTCACCCGATTCCACTCGAACGTTGGCCGAATCGCGCTACGCTAAATCAATCAATCAATGAAGGAAAGGACACAACGGCTGGGATAAATGCAACGACACAAGGGGTACAGTTCTCAAGACCTCCGGAGGAGGATATAATTGGTGATGCAGAAACGGGTAGATTACACGGTAAGAGGTAAAGCACAGAAAAGATGGGCACTTAGACACAGTCTTATCTATCCCCGACAGACCACAGACAAACGGGACAAGACTGACTTACACAGGGATTGATGGCGGGGAAGGACAGGCAGTCGATAGCACAAGGTGCACCTTGGCTCAGGGGCAGAATCAACACGGTCCGGTCCAGAGATGCGGGGAGGTATTGTCGCGCTCGGAGGTGGCGTCCTTCTCTCTCCAAGCTGAGGCGCATCTGACGTCACCTCCCTCTTTCTGCGCATGCTCAGCGGGGAGTGACACGCCCTCGGCTCATTGTCTCCGCCCCAGATGGAATCGGTCCGCCGCTTCCATTGGGTGCGGGGGGTTACTGGGCTCCGCCCTTGACGAGGAGCTGACAGCGAGCCCCTGCGTAGTAACCCCGTCGGAGCACATGTTCAATGGCGGCTGACCAAGCCGGAGTGAGGACGCAAACTCCCCGCGCCGCCGCCGCTGTTGTTGTTGTTGTTGTACCATGAGGAAGAGCTGCGGGGAGGTATTGGGAGGTCCTAAACTTTCTAACGGTGCCATACAATCACATTCTGGTGCAACGAAGAGTCAGAATTAATGGAAACGAGTCCTTAACTGACATAGACTAAGAATAACTAGCAAGATGTCCTATAGTTGTCTACGTGAGATGCGGTGGACCTGGATGCGACATTTAATGGGGGAAAAATGGGGAGGTCGGGTCTACAGAGTGTTGTTTACAGAAAATGGGACTAGGGAATGGGGGATTGGGGATAGTTGGGAAGTATTGGGGAAATAGGGGAATATTTACAAGCGGATATGGATGGAGGTCAAATCCCATATCCGCAACAATATGTTCGGCCTGACCGACATTGGAATCAAAATGGCGCACTGTGGAGAGTCAGCCGTTGTATGCCATAATGACATCAGATGTAATCACATCACCCTGTCATGTGACCAGATCCTCCGCTCTGATTGGTATACGTTTGAGGGAACATACACACAGATGGACAAACACTGTTCTCGACGGCTTTGCCAGATGGGCAACGCCTTAAAAATATAAGTGCTTCTTCACCATTGAGTGATAGGGCCAAAAACGATATATAAGTAGTGTATATATGTTGCTTCTGGGACACTCTCATTTTCCCATTGACTTACATGTTAATTTTCCTCTTAACCTCATTGCCCATTAACACCTCTATTTCTCCCACCCTAATCTTTATGAACCTTTTGTCTATAGTACCTATCCTTAATGTTGTTCATTAGACCACTCAAAACCCCCCCCCCCCCCAAAAAAAACCCACCGTTTAGAGGCCATTTTTCCCCGCAAAGCGGGGGTTGGCCTTTTCGGGGACCGTGGTAGTTGTTGTTTTTTGGTCCCCTTTTTGAAGCAATGTTTTACGGCCGGATGCCCTTCCTGACGCCAACCCTTTTTGCCGCCTTCAACGACAAACAGGGAATTACCAGTGAACTGGTACTCAATTAGCCGACCTCGGAAGGATGACAGGCTGAGTCAACCCCCCTGGCATTAATTCGGCGATCGACCGAGATTCGAACCCAGGATCCTAGGATCCTAAGCCGGCACCCTAGCCGCTAGCCCAACACCAGGGATTCATTAGACCACTCAAACACTACAAATATTTGTTTTCCCTTATAGACCTATAATCCTTCTTCTACATATCATCTGGCAGATTATCTTTGACCCACTCAAACATCGACCCATTCACTTACATGTTAATTTTCCTCTCACCTCTTTACGAACCTTTTAGCCTTTTGACACCTATCCTTAATGTTGTTCATTAGACCACTCAAACAATGATCCCCCCTTGGTCTTATGGTACTCTTACTATCAATGATCCCGAGTAGACCACTCAAACATTGATCCTACAAATATTTGTTTATGCGTGGGAAATAATTTAAATCTTTTGCCACTCCCTTCACCATCTAATATATTAACAAAAAAGATGTTTGATTTTGGTTCTTTATTAAGATATTTTAACTGAGTTAAGATAAAATGATAAACCTCCCTCAATGTTCTTGTTTGAGCGCCTCCAGTGCCACACACTTTTTGGTCGGCTCTGCCCACTTTTTGCTAAGTTCCCCCCACTTATTTGTTAAACCACGTCCACTTTTTTACTAAGCCCCGCCCACTTTTTACTCACCCGCCCACGTTTTGCTAAGCCCCGCCCATTTTTGCTAAGCCCCGCCCATTTTGCTAAGCCCCACCCACTTTATAAACTCTGCCATTGTATCATTTTCAGTTAAGACATTACATCATTTTCAGGGAATTTTCATCACATTTCCAGTTAAGACATGCCCAGGGAATTTCCACAGGAAATGACACACCCTGTCCTTATAAAAGGCACCGACCACACAGGCTTTTTCAAACACGCTTTCTGCTTCACTTGAGAATGGACTACTATGCCGAAATGGAATGGGATAATTTTGCTATTCCTTGGAGTCCTACTACCTGTGTAGAACTCCACCTTCAGATTGATGAACTGGACTCGAACCTCTTATCAATGGAGGTAAGTTTGTTTATTTATTTATTTAATTATTGTTTTTTTTTATTGTTTTTTTTTAGATGAGCCTCGTGTAAGAGTTAACAAAGTTTATTTTAATATTCATAGAGCTTGATTTATACAAATAAAAATATTGAATTAAATTAATACATTGTTATTTTCTTTCACAGGAAATTGTATCTGAGATACGAAATGAAAGTTCTGCTTTTAACACAACTTGGGATGAAGTTTTTTTTTTTTTGCTTGAAGACATTTTGAACAACCAAGACCCCCAGAACGAGTTCTACCTTGATGACCCAGCCAAAGAGTTATACCTTGGAGATCCACAAAATCCTGAAAAAGAGTTCTACCATGATGATACTTATTGTGAGTTATCAAAACAAAACCCACTGAACAAGTTCTACCTTGATGAGCCAGAATACAAGTCATACATTGGAGACCCACAAATTTCAGAAAATTGGGAAACGGGAATTCTCCCTGATGGTCCGCAGTTATACTATGTGAGACACATCATAGAAACCCTAAAAAATTGGGAAACAGGATTTCTCCCTGATGGTCCGCAGTTATACGATGTGAGACACATCATAGAAACCCTAAAAAATTGGGAAAGGGAGTTTTCCCTGATGGTCCGCAGTTATACTATGTGAGACTTATCACGGAAACCCCCAATATTTCTGAAAATTGGGGTTCTACCTTGGAGACTTGGAAAGATGGTTATATTTTTGGAGGCTCGGAATGGGGGTTTTGTTTTGATGACTCGGAATGTGATACCTATCTTGGAGGCTCAACAGGAATGTGGTTATACCTTGGGAACTTGGAAAGTTGGTTTTATTTTGGAGACTCTACCTGTGGGGTCCATCTTGGAGACTCTTTGGATTTTAAAGCAATGAACAATGTTCTTTGTTTAATGACGCTTGATTTAAGCAATATCAAGAAAGTTCGAGGAAGAAAATGCTGGAAAATTCTTTCTTCCCATTTCTACTTCTTCAAACTTGAAAGCCTTGAAAGACAGAATTGGAGGAAGAGGAAAAAAAATAAATGAAATACGTATTTTAAAAAAGAAGAAGAAAAAGATTATGTTAGGGTTAGGGTGGGATTTTGAATGTGAGGGTTAGGGTTGGGGTTAGGGATGGGGTTGTGTTAGGGTTGGGATTTTGAATGTGAGGGTTAAGGATGGGTTGGGTTAGGGATGGGGTTGGGTTAGGGTTGGGATTTTGAATGTGAGGGTTAGGGATGGGTTGGGTTAGTGAAGGGGTTGGGTTAGGGATGGGTTGGGTTAGGGATGGGTTTGGGTTAGGGATGGGGTTGGGTTAGGGATGGGGTTGGGTTAGGGATGGGGTTGGGTTAGGGATGGGGTTGGGTTAGGGATGGGGTTGGGTTAGGGATGGGGTTGGTTTAGGGATGGGGTTGGGTTAGGGTTTGTATATTATTTATGACTCACTCACACATACACACACACAAAAGTTAAGCCCCAACTGAAAAGTTGTGGGATTCTGTGTTTGGGGTTCACAGATTTAAAAACGTATCCCCATTATACACACACAAAAGTTAAGCCCCAACTGAAAAGTTGTGGGATTCTGTGTTTGGGGTTCACAGATTTAAAAACATATCCCCATTATACACACACAAAAGATAAGCCCCAACTAAAAAGTTGTGGGATTCTGTGTTTGGGGTTCACAGATTTAAAAACATATCCCCATTATACACACACAAAAGTTATGCCCCAACTAAAAAGTTGTGGGATTCTGTGTTTGGGGTTCACAGATTTAAAAACATATCCCCATTATACACACACAAAAGTTAAGCCCCAACTAAAAAGTTGTGGGATTCTGTGTTTGGGGTTCACAGATTTAAAAACATGTCCCCATTATACACACACAAAAGTTAAGCCCCAACTAAAAAGTTGTGGGATTCTGTGTTTGGGGTTCACAGATTTAAAAACGTATCCCCATTACATTTTATTTATTTATTAATTATTTTCAAGGGTATTAGCTGCTTACTTGTGTTTTTTGTAATTCTTGCGAGTAAAATGAACCCAAGATTTCTTCTCCATTTAAATCATATAATTTGTAGGTCCAAGGGACTGTATCCATTACATCAATGATTTTAAATAATTCACGAGTCCATTTTTGTGTATAACCTTTCTCAAAATGACTTTTCCATTTGTATATTCTTACAATATCACCAACTTTAAACTTGGGCTTTCTCAAATTAATCTCCTTTTCATATTCTAATTTTGTAAATGTTTCCGATGGTTTTGATTTTGTTGATGAATGAACTGTATTATTGTAATTATCTACAATATCCTGAATTAAATACACCCATTTTTGAGAACCGAGTTGTGTGAATTTTTTATATAGTCTCTCTTTCAAAGTACGATTAAAACGCTCAATAACAACTGCTTTTCCTTCATTAAAGGTGCTGTATAATTTAATACCCTCCCCCTTAAGAAATTTCATAAATATTTTGTTATAGAACTCTGTTCCCTCATCAGTCCATAACTTCTTTGGTTTCCTTTTATTCCTATCAAATATTAGCTTAAAGGCTAACATTAAAGTATTACCTCTCTTGTTTTTCAAAGGAACAACCCAGGCAAATCTACTCCTCAAATCAATAACGGTTATAGCATACCTGTATCCCTTATCATTATTTAGTTCGATTAAATCAGCGGACCATATGTGGTCGGTGTATTTAGAATAAACTTTCCTTCTTTTAAACTTTGTGATTATAGGTTTATGTAATTCATTAGCCAAAAGCTCCTCAGTCTTGATAACATCATTGGAGTTTAATAGTTTTTTGGGAAATAACCAAGACCAAGTTTCAATTTAGCACTTATCATTTTTTTCACAATAAACCTATCAACTTTCTCTCTCAATGTAGGATTTCGTATCAAGGACAAATTATACAACATTTCTCTGTCTGCTTCATGTTTTTCATCCAATGTAGTGGTATTCCCATAAGCAATATCATGCTTCATACACACTTCATCAACCCTATTATCGGCTTGGACCAAGGTTTAGGATTGTCAGCCTCATCTAATCTTTTATCCAGGTTTGTTCCAGGACCACAGAAAGAATATCCAGGTAGATGTAGTTCCCCAGGAATTCCAGTTGTTGTAAATTTACTTCCTGACAGAAACTTTTGTATGTCTCCTCCACTTTTAGGAGAGATGAATTGGCACTTTTTACAGCCACACACTTCACTAAAGTCAATAACACCAACATCATCAACTATATGACCTTTGTCTTCTTCATGTAAATCTCCTCGCTGAACTCATCTCAACCATTTTTAAAATCATTATCTTATTAAGAGTTGTTAATTCTTTATTTTCCTCTTCGGTGTGTTGAGATTGATTTATTTGCTGTAATACACTCAATCTTTTACGAATCTCACTGATTTCCATCTTTTTATATTTTTCCTCCCTCTCTCTTTGCTCCCTTTCCTCCCTCTCCTCCTTCTCCTTTTTCTCCCTCTCCTCCTTCTCCTTTTTCTCCCTCTCCTCCTCCTTTTTCTCCCTTTCCTCCTTCTCCTTTTTCTCCCTTTCCTCCTCCTTTTTCTCCCTTTCCTCCTCATTGTTCTCTCTTTCCTCCTTCTCCCTTTTCTCTCTTTCCTCCTCCCTTTTCTCCCTCTCCTCCTTCTCCTTTTTCTCCCTTTCCTCCTTCTCCTTTTACTCTCTTTCCTCCTTCTCTTCTTCAACTCCTTCCTCATTCCTTGCTACCCTTGAGTTTGAGCCCCAAAGAATATTATACATATACTCATCTGGATTTTGAGATATTCTTGTATCTATAATTATTTTTATCATAATAGGATACCAATAAGATTTGTTGATGATTTCTAAAAGAGTTTTATATTTCATAACTTTGAGAAGTTCATTTTTATTTAATATTTTAAACAAGTCTCTATTTGTGGGTTTAGCAATATCAGTATAAGGCCAGTTTTTAATGAAAATTTCCATGTATATGCTCTAAATCATAAGGTATGTAATACCGAGCGCCCTTTTCTTGTAGGTATCCCTGAATACAAAAATTATAATTCTCTTGTAATCTTCTTCCTGCCATTTATGTATCAGAAATATATGTGAGATTAATATTATGACAGGTAATACCACCCCATCTTCCCACTACCAAATCGGTTTGTATTCCTCGGCTTTCTATCCTTATCTCATTACCTTCCTTCTTTGTCATGCTAACCATCGCTATACTATCATATATTTTTCTTTTCTTAAAACCATGTATTTGTTGTTTATTAATTGTACTTCCACATAAATCCTTATCCTCACCAAGTGGATAATATTCTTCTTTACGAGACTGATTAAAATCATGTAGGTCTTCTATGTTTATTGAAAAAGACCAATTATACCCTAAATCGGGCATATCATACCCCCATTTAATAATTCGCATATTAACTATATGTCCTTATTTATAAAATTCAATTGTAAGCAGGTAGTTAAATTCAATGAGGAAAGGTGTATGGTCAGTATAACCATGTGTTGTGGTTGTAAATTTTACTTGTTTAACAAAACGTGCTGTTTTCTTTAAAAATATATATTGTGATAAATCACTGTATCTAAGTCATTCGCATCTGTAGGGTTTGGATAATTGATTAATTTATAAGTATTCTTCATATTAATATTTTTACTTAGACTATATTTTTTGTCGTTCAGCCTGGGCCTTTGTATAATAATTTGATAAATCAATATCCTGAGAGGATTCTCCAAAGATAGAACCATCTTTTCCAACATAAGTCATTTATATTAGATAAAAAATGATATCATTAAAATTTTCATTATTGTTGAGTTGAAATAATACATATAAACATAATTGACCACAACATTTAGATTCAATTTCTTGAACTTGAAATGTTTGATAAACATTACTTCAACAGGCGGTGGCATACCATAACTATCAAAATAATATTTATCCTGACTATTATGAATACAAACCCAATGAGAACCATTCTGTGTGTCTAAATTCATAATAATATTTTTTGTATTCTTGGACAACTTTGTTAATTCATCTCTCATACAGATTACCACGTTATCAATTTTTAGTTTTTTACAATACTTAGCTAGTTCTATATTTGATGTTGTAGTCTTTCCAAATGGTTTAAACCATTTATTCATTTATTTATGAGAAAGATACAATCCATTACCCCGTTTAGTGAGTTTAACACCCGCTTGAGCGATAGAGGAAAGCATATCTCCAACCAACAATCTAGCTTTATCAGGTAGACTTTCAAGTTTTTGAGCAAAATCTACAATTACACCACTTCCACTAATTTGTTTCTCCAACTCCTTGTTATGTCTTTCCAATTCTTTTTGAGCTTTTAGTTGTGCCTTCCTTTCGTTAGCAGTTTTTACCGCTGCTGAAATACCACCAGTCAATGCTCCCGCCGCACTTAAACCAGCAAATAAAGGAATTAGAAACGGGGGAAATCCTCCCTCTTGTATTGAATATTTCTTTAACATAGGTTTTGTCATTTTAATTTTAAGTGATCCAGCATCATTTAGTGTTTTTACCTGCTCTCTTGTGAGTAAAACATCAATTCTTACTGCTCCTTTTCTTTGAATTGTATTAACATTAATAATACAAGGCTTTTGATTTTGAATACAAGATGTTAATTTATTAAGATTGATTTGATTAACATATACCGGTTCTTTCCGACTCATTTATTTATGAGAAAAAACCTATGTGATATTAATCATAATACCATTATCTGTATTAATCTGTAATTCTGTTTCCTCCAAAAGCAAACAATAAGCATCAACTTCTGCATTCTCTCCTCTTTCAATGTATAGAGAAGTATCCACTCTATTAGACTTTATAGTTTCCTTTTGAGAACTCAGGTCAATTGCGTAGATTGTATAAAGTTTTTGAAACGCAACCATATCCAAAATAGGCTCATTATTACCGTTGCTTTCACACACCTTTTGGTAAGACTTGTAGGCTTCTGCATAATCATTTTTTTCCCAATCAATTTCCAATCTATCTCGCGGATAAAATGTACCATCAAGAGAAACCCGAAGTTGTTTCACCTTAGCATTATCACTCAGCGCATTATTCTCATCAGTACCTTCATCTCCATCTGGTTTCTTAAAAATGAGCCATAGGTATCGTGGCTTTCCTTGAAGAACACCTAAATTCCAAGTGTAGGTAGTGTGTTCCAGTTTAACGTGTTGACATCTTCTTTTAAGGTATGATACATTTAGTGATTTCTTTGAGTTAAGTATTCTATTTAACATCTCTTCCGTTTTAAGATTAGGAGTATATTCACTAATATAACAACACAAATCATTAATAACAAATTTATTATTATCACCAAAAGCATTTTGAGCCCCAAAAAGCAATCTATTTACATTATTATTCCTTTGTCGTTGAAATCTAATTTTAAGCCCATACAAAACTTTATCATAATCACAAAATCCAATATACCTTTAAGAGGTACTGCTATGGTAAAACTATTCTCTGCTTTTGTATCATCATTATACATTGACTTCCTTTGACTATAACCAGGGTCAGCATTTGTTCCCGTTGACATATCAGGAATAAAACCTTCAACAGCTCCCTTACCCATTCTATCACTAAACGTATATCGTGTAAATTTCATCATTTCAGATGTAGCAGAGACATAATCAACCGCTTCAACCTCTTGTGTTCCAATATACAGGCGGACACTATCAAACATTTTCCAGAAGAAATCATTTACGAGTGTAGCATTAGTATTATTCGCAGCCTTAGTGAATTTAAATTTACACAGCAAGAAACTATCAGCTATATTCAAGTAAGTTTGTTGATTATTTATTTCAAAACTTTTTGTTCCATTTGAATTCCAGTCTGTTCCTGTTATCGCATTTACCTTGAAATAGTCTTCCTTTTTAGTGGAGTTTGAAATGATAATTGTATCATCCAAATCATAGATACTATCAATCGCTTCCATACTTGTATTTATATAGCATTAAAATTGTTGAAACCCTGACCCAAGTATTTTAATGATTTTTTGTCATTCTTGTGAAGATAGTTGAGTTTTACCTTTTTTATTTCTTTGATTGCTTGTAATTTATCAGACTCCTTTTGAGCATCTTTTATACTCTTTATAGCACCCGCAACTGAGCCCACGGCAGAAGCATTTGAACCAATTAGGTCTTTATGTTTAAGAATGGTTGAACCAATATCCATTGGAGTATCAATTATCCCATCTCCTTTATTTCGAAATTGATGTCCAACACCCCGTTGTCTCTTTGGTTTATAGTATCCTCTACCAAGAAACATACCTTCACCCTTATAGTATGGTGAAAGGAACATCCCATCCCCTGTAATTACTTTATATTTTCCCAACTCGTGTTTTCTCACAATAACCATTATTTATTTATTGAAAAACTTCACGTAGGTGAATTCTGATGGATATAATTTCTTCATTAAAGGAGATCATACGATTATCTTGAAGAAATTTCAAGTAAGTGATTGTCCTAAATTATCCTAAAGTAATGATTATCCTAAAATTTACTCTGTATATGGTTTTTCCTGACACAGGTAAATAGACAAGATTTTTTGGTTCCATATTAAATTTATAACCAATCGGGGTTGAGTATGCGCTGAATGAAAATATTGTATTTGTTCTTATTCCATCGTTATAAGCACCATCAATCAAATCACAATGAATTAATACTGAATTTATACCGGAGGATATTTGAATGACATTATCACTGTAAAACGTTCCGTTAGTTTCAATCTTTTTTGAAGAGAAACCCAATAGCTCTCTAAACGATTTTTCAATCGTGAAATCAACTTTATAATTATTTTTAAGTTTAATAGTTGATTTTGAAGTGTGTTTTTGAATATCTATTACAATATTTTTTGGTTCATCACCTTTTTCTTTCATAAGGCGAGAGACTTCAGAAGATATTTGAGAAATCTCGTAAGCTCCGGGTGAAACTGTTATAGTTTTGTACCCACTTCCTGGATTATAACTAAACTTGTTGTTTTTCTCTGTGATATTAAAAAGTGTATTGTAAGTCTCTATTGACAACAAAGAAGCCTCATATTCTTTTGTGGGGTCAAGTTGTAGTGGGTAAGGGAATGAAGCTGTGTAATCACTTGTTGTGAAATTAAAACTAAGAATTGTGCTTCTCATCTTATTTAATATCTAATAAAATATCTTTGTATTGACATTTATTAATTATTTTCATATTCATCAACTGATCTAAAATGGCGGATGCTTCATTAAAACAACTGTTGTTTCCAGCCTTCTTACTACCTAACAACAATAATAACCTATTAACTAATTGTGATGGGTCATTTGGAAGAAAGCTAACACCTGAACCAAGCGTACTTTTTTTTTTTTTTTTTTTTTGTATACAAGATCGAGGCTCGTGAAAGAGCTAAAAGCATCAATAATATGTTTCTCCTTCTCATTCTTCTTACTTTTACCGGCAACAGAAACTCCATAATCAAGTGAGTTTAGTAAATCAATATATACCCTATCTTCCGCATTTTCCATATCAAGTGGTTCATCAAAATATTTTGAACCGCTGAATCCGGAGTTTGTTAGAAGAAACATTAATCTTGGAGTTAATTCAACATTTGGTTGAGCAGAACTTAAGAACACCAATTTATCATTAAATATCAATAACTTTTCTTTCACAAGATGGAACTGTGCTGGTTCTTCTGTTGGAATGAGACCTGCTCTGGTTTTTGAACCCGCCGAATATTCATTGTTTTGAAGAGCTTCCACAACATAATTAGGTGGTTGATTTACCTCCTCAAGTTTCCGAAATAATCCTTCATCATCATATTCTAATTCTCCAAGTTCTTTCTCTGTCATTTGACTAAAATCTTTGAGCATTTGAAGTTTTTTCGGAGTAAATTCTACCGTGGGAACTGAAGGTGAAATCGTTTGTTGAGTTTTTAAAAGTGGTTTAAAAAATTTCTCTTGTTTTATTTCAAAGGCTTCTTCACCAGTTAGTTTCTGTCTCCGTTTCTTCTTTATCCCTTCCTGTTGCTTTACAACTTTTGAAAGCAACTCTTGATGTTCTTTAAACTTTCTTGCTCTTTCTTCGGTATTCATCTTCTATATTTATTTATTGAAAAATATCATTTAATGAATTGTAAAGGTCAATGTGAAAATTTTCCTTTTCTTTGTCATTATAGTAAATGTGTTGAAATAAAAGCTTTTCTTTAAATATTTCATCAAATTCTTTATTGGTATTAATACGAGTTGTTATTTCTTCTTCACTAATACTTGTATCTCTGCTTTTCTACGTTTGCGTTGAGTCTCCTCATCGATATCAAAACCGAATGATAAAATCTTAACTCCATCACCACACAAATGTTTAATAATTTGTCTCATTCCTTCAGGATTAGTTTCTAAAATCCCAAGACCATTAGATTTTACTTTATTTAACTCACTCTTACAATGTGAATATTTTGTAGAAGCAAGAGAGACCTCCTCAAATATTTGACCTTCGTTCCTCAATTGCATATGTTCCTCCATTGAAATGTAGTAATAATCTTTCCCTTCTATTTCTTCTGGTCGCATTGCTCTGGTTGTAGAACCTACAAAACAAATCATAGGGTGTTTTTAAAAAAAACTTACCATCTTTTCATTTTTACTATTCAAGAGTTTAGATTTATGAAAGTTCTTTCCTGAAGCAGATTTACCCACAAGATTAATAATAGTTGTCATTTATGTGTGTAAAATATCAGTTAGTATCTCATCTTGTTTCACAACAATATATTTATATTTTCCAATCGTGTGTTTCATATAATTTTCAAATTCTTTTTTACTACATAATGTAGAGCAATTATCTCTCCAAAAATTATTTACATCTATTGAATTTAACTTAAATAAAATAAAAGTATTAGCATTGTTTCTTATTGAGTGACGAGGGAGTTGAAAATATGACTGACTAAGATAAATACAATTACAAGAAGAATGTCTCCCTCTTGTAAAGTAGCTATCCATTACTGTTTGGTTTCTCTCATTAACACAATCATCAAAGATAACGAGGTTCTTTTTTGATTTATCTAAATCTTGAGGTGAAGGTATATCATCCGTATTATCACTGAGAATACAAGTTATGGGTTTTGATTTTGATTTCTGTGTATCACAAAATAGTTGTATTATATCCTCAATGTTGTAATCATTTAGTTTGTTTTGAAGTTTAAATAAACCGATAATGTCTTCCTTTTTAAGACCCGTATTAAAACCTTGTGATAGTAGTTGATACTCGGGTTGAAAACTTGACTTCGTAAAAATTATTAAATTATCATAATCTAAAAAGTTGGGGGTAAGGAGCATCTTTAAAAGCAAACAGGTTTTTCCACATCCGCTTGATCCGACTATTAGACATCTTAATGAATTTGGAAGATTTTTATGGTTGTTAAATTTTATCTTGTTTTCCCAAACGGGTAAAAAATCATTCATTTATATATTTGGAAAACAAGTCATCTAACTTTTTTTGAGCTATTTTAGAAACTCTATATTTTATCCTGAGTTCAGGTTTAATTTCAAAATAATTCATTATTTTATTTATATAGTATCTTGTATTAACATTTCCATTAAAATTATTTTGAATAATAAATATCATTAAACCCTTATACATTTCCTCAATAAAAAGAGTCTCTTCCCTTGAAAGAAATGGTGTATTATCATCATAATACTTAACATTCATCTCTCTTATTAATCTTGTAAAGTAATTCATTTTTGGTTCTAATTTAAAAGAGTTATATATATATATATATTTTTTTTAATTATCATTAATTAGAAGGTAATCACACAAAATACATTGTTTATATGAACCCTCATTATTAAGCCCTATTCTATCACAAGCCGGACAATTCTCTAATTTATCATATGGAGAGTCTGGAAATTCTAAATATCCTTCTATCATATTTATATAGTAAATTTTTACTTAAACGAAACGCAAGTTTATTAGCTAATAAATACAATGTTTCAAAGCACAAAAGACAAATTTCAATTAATCTCTACTTCGGTGGAAGATATAGAAAAATATGTCAAAGATGTTAAATTGAACAAAGATAAATATGGAAATTTTTGGGTAAAACCAGTTATGGAAAATAACATGAGCCCCTCTATTTCATTTAAAGGAAGAGCTCTAACTATACCTGGAAAGACATCCATTAAAGTAAATCTAACAAAAGTTTCTCCTCTACTCCTGGCAATTTATTCAAAGCTTGAAAAAGTGATCGATCGTGATACTTTGAAAAAGAATGATAAGACCATTAATAATTCTAGAGGAGACATTTGTATTTTCTTTAATAATCCAAAGGGTGTAGATCTAAGTAAAATGAATGATGTTAATATTTCTGGTGAAATGTCATTTCGTTCTATGATAGTTAGAGATTATTTAAAGATAACTTTTGATATTAAAAATGTAGAGATTGAATCTGTTAATGAAAGAAAGTATATAGATATTGATGGGAATATTTTTCCTGCTAATTAAATATGAGTCAATACAGCAGTGAAGATTTTACTATTTTATTGAACTCGGACGATAGTGATGATAGTATTTCATTGAACTCGGACGATGGTGATGATAGTATTTCATTGAACTCAGATGATAGTTATGATGCTAATAGTTTGTGCTCAAATGATAGTTATGAGAGTAGCTTTATTGATGACTCTGAGTATGATTCTGAGTATTCATGTGATAGTTATGACTTAGATGATTCTGAGTGAAAAAGTGTTTTAGTTTAAGTATAGTTTCATATATAAAAAGCCTGTAAAAAGGCACTTTCTTCTATAAGTGTTTTACTTTAAGCACAGTTTCATCTTTAAAAAAGCCTTTAAAAAGGTGTTTTACTTTAAGTATAATTTTGCTATATAAATATGATCAATGCAACGTATTGCGACGTTTGTGAACAAGAATATAAACAATACAAAAGACACCTTAAAACGAACAAACACACATTTAAACTCCTTCACCTACTATCTCCTATTCAGAAGGAAACAAAACACTGTTCTGCCTGGAATAAAAATATCCTCAAGAAAGGCTTCGAAATACATCTTAAAACAAATCAACATTTATCAAATTTTATCACAACTAAAAACCCTGATGGCGCATTCAAAGGACATATTAAAATAAGAGTCTTTAACTTCAAACCTCCTGAACCAGAGTCTATAGTTGATGCTGTAGAAATAGTTAAACCTGCTGTTCAAACGTTGATTGAAAAAACACAAAAAGAAATGAAACCACTTAAATTTTATATGGGAGTAAAATTAGAAATGACAAAGGACGAAGGAGTTATAGATACACCATACATGAGAACTGAGCCACACTTTATATCTTCATATCAAGATTTTAAAACATCAGGAGTCTATGATGAACTTATTAAACAAGAGCAAGATGTGGATAATTCAATCGTAGGAAGTGGATTCAATATAGGAAAAAATATTTACATAGACATTCATATTCTTAAATCAGATCCTCTAAAAGCTTCTGCTTACATTGATTTACCCAGTGTTATCAAAAATAGAAAAGCAGTTATCAATATCAAAAACAAAGACAATAAATGTTTTCTCTGGTCTATTCTAGCACACTTACATCCTCCACATTTTCATGATGAAAGAGTATCTCATTATAAAACATATGAGAATACATTAAATACGAAAGATCTAAAGTTTCCGATGACTTTAAATGATATTCCTAAATTTGAAAAGTTGAATAATTTATCAGTTAATGTTTATGGTCTAACAGAAACAAACAACATTCAGGTTTTAAAGCGTTCTGACAATTGTAAACAAACTCATATTAATCTTCTATATTTTAATTCAGACGAAAATTCACATTATACATACATCAAAGATATTACAAAATTAATAAAACCACAAGTATGTAAAAGAACAAATAAAATATATATTTGTATGCGTTGTCTTAACTTCTTCCATACACAAGAAAGATTAGATAAACATTCAAATTATTGTGGTGAACATAAATCAACGGTAATCAACATGCCTAAAAAAGGCTCAAAGATCACATTCAAAGATGAAAAGAAAACAATAAAACATCCATTTGTTATATATGCTGATTTTGAAAGTACTTTAGAAAAAATTGATACTGCTTCTCCAGATCCAAAAGAATCATACACAAATAAATATCAAAAACATACTCCTTGAGGTTTTTGTTATTATATCAAATCATCCGTTGGTGATGAATATAACAAGGTAGAGGTGTATAGAGGCTCAAATACCCCAGAGGAGTTTGTGAAACGACTTGAAAAAAACTGTGTCCGATTAACCAAGATAATGAGAGAAACCAATAAACCAATGGCCTTAACAAGTAAAGAAAAAAGAGAATTTAGACAGCCAAAGGTTGCCTGTCATATTTGTGAGAAGAAAATTGGTAAAGGTCTAAAGGTTAGAGACCATTGTCATCTCACTGGTAAATATAGAGGTCCGGCTCATCAAAGTTGTAATATTAATTATCAACTCCCCTCTTTCATTCCTGTTTTTCTTCATAACAACGCTCATTATGATACACATCTATTTATCAAGGAACTCTCAAAGACTTCTGGAAGTATCTCAGCAATTCCAAACACGGATCAGAAATACATTTCATTCACAAAAACAATTCACACATCTCCTATTACTCATATCAGATTTCTTGATACATTTAAATTCATGGCAAGTCCATTGGCTAACTTGGTTCAAAATCTAAAAGAGTTTCCATGTCTTTCAGAGTATTTTTTAGATAAAGATTTTCTAACACAAAAGGGAATTTACCCCTATGACTATATGGACTCATTTGAGAGATTCAATGAAACACAACTTCCTTCAAAAGAAAATTTATATAACAAATTAAACAACAGTCATATATATGATAAAGATTATGTACATGCACAAAATGTTTGGGAAAAATATAACATCAAGAATCTTGGCGAGTATCACGATTTGTATCTCAAAACTGATGTGCTTTTATTGGCCGATGTATTTGAAGCCTTTAGATCTGTTTGTCGCACTGGATATGGATTGGATCCTGCTCACTACTACACAGCACCTGGATTGGACTGGAGTGCGATGTTGAAAATGACAAAACAAGCTTTGGATTTGATAACCGATGTTGATATGCTTTTGATGATTGAAAAGGCAAAGAGAGGAGGAATTTCACAAGTCTGTTCAAAGAGATATGCTAAAGCAAATAACAAGTACATTCCAAATTATGATCCATCAGTAGAGAGCTCCTACTTGATGTATTATGATGCGAACAACCTGTATGGCTGGGCAATGTCTCAGGCTCTTCCTTTTGGAAAACTTAGATGGGTAAAGGAAAAAGATTACAAAAAGGTTTTACAAGATGTATGTATCTCTACACAAAAAGAATTGGATGATTCAAAGGTTGGTTTTTATTTTGAGGTCGATTTGAAATATCCAGAGGATCTTCATAACCTACACAAAGATCTCCCATTTGCTTGTGAAAAGGAAAGTCCAAAGAAGGAGTGGTTAAGTGATTATCAACAATCATTTAATATAGGTGAATCAACAGAAAAATTACTTACTACATTATATAACAAGAAAAATTATGTTCTACACCAAAGAAATTCGCGACAATATTTATCAAAAGGTCTAAGAGTAGAGAAGATCCATAGGGTTCTAAAGTTCAATCAAGGTCATTGGCTAAAGGAGTACATTGATTTTAATACACAAAGAAGAACAGAGTCAAAAACAGATTTTGAGAAAGACTTTTATAAATTGATGAATAATGCAGTCTTTGGTAAGACCATGGAAAATGTGAGGAAAAGACAAAATATCAGACTATCAACATCTTGGGAACAAGCATCAAAATTATTTAATAGACCGAGTTTTACTAGAGCTGAGGTCTTTACTGAGAACTTTTGTGCGATCCATTTGATTAAAGAGAGTATTGAAATGGACAAACCTATTTATATTGGAACATCAATTCTTGATTTATCAAAGTCATTAATGTGTGATTACTTTTATAATAACTTGAGGAAGAAATATTAAAATGATGTTAATCTACTTTATATGGATACAGATAGTTTTATTTTGCAAACTAATACTGATGATGTTTATTCAGACATGAAAAAGGACATTAATATCTATGACACTAGTAATTACAGTCCAGAGAGTGAGTTGTTCTCTTCTAAAAATAAAAAGGTGATTGGAAAGTTTAAGGATGAATTAGGAGGAAATGTCATGAGTGAATTTGTGGGATTGAGGTCTAAGGCTTATGCTTATAAATACATTGTGAATAACGTTGAAAAGACTGATAAGAAGTTAAAAGGTGTAAAGAAAAATGTTATTAAAGAAACAATAAACTTTAAGGATTATTATAACTGTTTAACAACAAAGAAAGAAGAGTTTAGAAAGATTAATGGAATAAGAAGTTATAAACATAAATTATATTCAGAAGAGGTGAATAAGAAAGCATTGGGGGCTTTTGATGATAAGAGGTTTATTTTAGAAAATGGAATGGATAGTCTCCCTTATGGTTATATAAGTATATAAGTGATAAGTTAAAAAGGGGGGGGGGGGGGATTAGGGATTTTAACGGGCTACCGCCGCCTTTTTACTGTTATATAAATGATAGAACCAAGTATCAACCAGACTACAGAGTGGAGGTGTAATCAACCTTGGTATATAAATGGTAAACATAACGAATGTGAAAAATATCAAATAGGTATTATTGAAAAGACAACTGGTAAAAAAATTTACAAAACAAATAAGAGAATTAATTTAAATACCGGTGAATTGGGTAAAAAAGATGGAAATATTTTTGAGTGGACGGAAAACTTTGATGGTTGTCAGGAAAATATATACTTTAATTTTAAAATGGTATGTGGCACTGGAGGCACTCAAACAAGAACATTGAGGGAGGTTTATCATTTTATATCAGCTCAGTTAAAATATCTTAATAAAGAACCAAACTCAAACATCTTTTTTGTTAATATATTAGATGGTGAAGGGAGTGGCAAGAGAATTAAATTATTTCCCACGCATAAACAAATATTTGTAGGATCAATGTTTGAGTGGTCTACTCGGGATCATTGATAGTAAGAGTACCATAAGACCAAGGGGGGATCATTGTTTGAGTGGTCTAATGCACAACATTAAGGATAGGTGTCAAAAGGCTAAAAGGTTCGTAAAGAGGTGAGAGGAAAATTAACATGTAAGTGAATGGGTCGATGTTTGAGTGGGTCAAAGATATAATCTGCCAGATGATATGTAGAAGAAGGATTATAGGTCTATAAGGGAAAACAAATATTTGTAGTGTTTGAGTGGTCTAATGAACAACATTAAGGATAGGTACTATAGACAAAAGGTTCATAAAGATTAGGGTGGGAGAAATAGAGGTGTTAATGGGCAATGAGGTTGTTTTTTTGTTTTTTTTGTTTGTTTTTTTGTATACAAGATCGAGGCTCGTGAAAGAGCGAAAAAAAAGAGGTTAAGAGGAAAATTTACATGTAAGTCAATGGGAAAATGAGAGTGTCCCAGAAGCAACATATATACACTACTTATATAGGATGACATTTCAAAAAGTTGGAGATGACTTATGAGCAAACATGGTGAATGAGTTGGTTGGGCAACAAGAACAAGCCAAATCGATTTTGGGTCACGTTTGGATCCAGATCTGACCTATCAGTAATCGGAGGGAAACAAAATGTAAACTGTTCCCCCTGGCTGAGGTAAGCCCTCTCGTTTATACAGCGCATTCAGAAAGTATTCAGACCCATTCACTTTTTCACATTTTGTTATGTTGCAGCCTTATGATGAAATCGTTTATATTCATTTTTTTCCCTCATCAATCTACACTCAATACCCCATAATGACAAAGAGAAAACAGGATTTTAGAAAGTTTTGCAGATTTATTTAAAAGAAAAAACTGAAATATCACATTGATATAAGTATTCATACCCTTTGCTATGACACTTGAAATTTAGCTCAAGTGCCTCCCATTTCTCTTGGTCATCTTTGAGATGTTTCTGCACCTTGATTGGAGTCCACCTGTGGTAAATTCAATTGATTGGACATGACTTGGAAAGGCACACACCTGTCTATATAAGGTCTCACAGCTGACAATGCATATCAGAGCAAAAACCAAGCCATGAGGTCGTTGGAACTGCCTGCAGAACTCAGAGACAGGATTGTGTCGACGCAAAGATCTGGGGAAGCCGACAAAAAAAATTCTGCTGCATTGAAGGTTCCGAAGACCACAGTGGCCTCCATAATTCTTAAATGGAAGAAGTTTGGAACAACCAGGACTCTTCCTAGAGCTGGCCGCCCGGCCAAACTGAGCAATCGGGGGAGAAGGGCCTTGGTAAGAGAGGTGACCAAGAACCCGATGGTCACTATGGCTGAGCTCCAGAGATCCTGTGTGGAGATGGGAGAAACTTCCAGAAGGGCAACCATCAATGCAACACTCCACCGATCTGGGCTTTATGGCAGAGTGGACAGATGGAAGCATCTCCTCAGTGAAAGACACATGAATGCTCGCTTGGAGTTTGCAAAAAAGCACCTAACGGACTCTCAGACTGTGAGAAACAAGATTCTGTGGGACGTGTTAACTCGTGTTGGGATTTTGTTAATTCTCCTGTGTATGAGACTTTGTGATCATCCCGCTGTCCCTCAGGGCACCACGCATAAACACGAGTGAGGAATCCCACCATTAATCGCACCACACACACTAAATGAATCACCCCCCCCCCCCCCCCCCCAACAATAAAACTAACCAGAACCTAGATGACGCACTTGGGCTGACAACCCTGACTTGGCAGACACACACAGCACAAGCAGGCCGAGAGCCACGCCCAGAAGGACCCCATTGGGCGGGAGTTGACCAATAGGAAGACACGAGGCAGGACGAAGGCCGCCGATTGGTAGATGGAGAGGTGACGCACTGGTTGGCCCCCGACTGATGGCATGAGGGAGAAGCGACAGGGCCAATGGTGGAGAGCTAAGGCTGTAGAGGTTGGCCTGCTGGGATTGGTGGAGAGAGGCGGAATGCATTACAAATGCGGGCGACTCACTGATTGGGAGAGGTGAACCTGGGCTGCGTGGCCTGCGGGCATTGGAAGGGAGGACCGATGACGTCAGGACACAGAAGTCCGTGCACTTCCGGTGGTAAAAACCACGGCTGGCCGGCATTTTGTCCCTTTCGTTTTTGGATCTCTTCGTGCCCGGACCTCGTCGAATACTGCCCTCGAAATTCCTCTACCTCGACCTCTTGCCCTCACGCCTTCCTTCACCCTCAACTCTCTCTCCTTTCTGATACAGATGTTGGGTGCATCGCAGTTCCTGTGCCGAACACCTGAGGACGGACACACCAGGGGAGCCGGCTGCGTGCCTGCTCGTTCACCTCACGCGGGAAGCCACAGGAGGAGGCCGACTTCCCACCAAGTACGGACTGCGCGCTCGGGGCTGGACTATCGCTGCCAAGGCACCAATTGAGTTGAGTGCCACAATTAAATCACACACCCATTCCTTTACATTTATTTTCCCTTCGTCCATGTTATACGTCTGGTGTGGGAACGCTCCATATAGGAACCCTATTTAGTAAACGGTGCGTTTTCTTGTTATCAGCATCCGTGACAATAAAGCATTGTATTATTTTCACTTTACATTTTAAACCCGGGTTTTCGTTTGAGTTACTTTTGCAGGGTTGAAGCCTGCTCGGCGGATCGCTCAGATAAAAGCCTCAAGCTTCTTCTTCATCTTTCTTCCGCCCGCATGTAGATATAAAATCTGCAATTTGAACTGAACGCCTTTGGAGTTAAAGCTGGCTTTGGCTATCCGTGATTTTCCTGTTTTCACCGAGGGGAATCACAGGACAATATCAAAAATACCCTTTATAGCCAAATCCCTTGGTCACTGTCATGTCCAAATATCAGCATCCCAGCTCAAAAAAGTGCCTGAGATATTGCTGAATTGAGAAAGAAAATAAATAAGTGATTAATAATTAGGAAGAATAAATTTTTTCTTAATAAAAAGATAATAAAATGAAGAATAAAATTCTTAATAATTTAATTATTAATTAAATAATTAATAATTAATAAATAATTAATTAATTAATTAATTAATTAATATAATTTAATTAATAATTTAATTAATAATTTAATTCTTAAATTAAAATTAAGAATTCTTAATAAAATTCTTAATAAAAATTAAGAATAAATTAATTAAGAAGTCCTTCCTTGGTACACCTGAGCCCCTCACCACTTACAAGGCTTTCATCCACAGCTGTATGGAATACTGCTCTCCCCTCTGGTCTGGTGCTCCTACCTCACACCTAGCTTGTCTTCACGCTGTTGAAACCAAAGCGTTCAGAATCATTGGAATCTCCCGCGATGAAGCTAACTCCAAGGGCCTTTCACTCACTCACCGCAGGCAGGTTGGTGGTCTTTCCATCTTCTACCGACTCCTCTCTGGCCTTGCCCCCCCATCTCTCTCTGGGCTCTGTCCCCCAAATATTCCTACAGGTCGCACAAGATCTGCCTGCAACCCTCTTATGGTTAAACTGCCAAAATCAAGACTTTCTGCTCACCTTCACTCCTTCATTCCTCTTTTCTCCCGCCTCTGGAACAAACTCCCTCACTCTCTTCAATCCCACTCCACCCTCCAGGTCTTTAAAACAGCTGTTCACCACCATCTCTTATCTTCCCCCATCCAAACCCTTGATCTTTTCTACCCCCGCTAATTTCACCCAAAATCCTACACCTTTTTTTTTTTTTGAAATACCAACTTCTGTCCTGGAAGTCCTTGGTCCCCTTGTGTTTTATACCTCCCCCCCCCCCCCCTTCCCACGCCTCCTCCCCCTAAGCCCTCTCCCTCCCACACTTCTCCCTGCTCTAAAATATTGTGTTTGTGTGCTTCCCCTTCTCTCCCCATCTTGTCTTCCGCTCCCTCTTTTTATATATTTTGTTTGTCTGGTTGATTTGTTTGTGAAATAAATGTTAGCTCTTTCACGAGCCTCGATTCAGTATACAAATGAAAATAAATAATAAGGGTAAAACAATTAATTTATTAATCAATTGGCTAATAGAATCCCAAAACCACCACCGTTTCATCCGAATTTGCAACTAAATTTGCAACAACTAAATTGATTAATCAATAAATTCCTGGCCTCGTCCTGGTGGTGGGGTTGCTATTTTTTTTTATCCAAAACTCTCTTCCTCACTCCCTGCACTGCCCTCTGTCCAACACACCCGCAGGAGTACCTCTGGCTGCTGCTTCCCCTCCGCTCCCACCTTTTCTGCATGTGTTCTGTACCGTCCACCAAACTAATGACTCCATTTACATCTCGCTGTCTGACAACATGGACCAACTTCTATCCACTCATCCCACCTCTCTCTTCCTCATAAGTGGCGACTTCAACTGTCATCATGCCAGCTGGCTGGGTGTGGGTTCCTCTCACACCAGCCATGGCACCTCAGCAAAGGACTTCTGCGACTCAATGCGACTGACACAATCTGTCAATTTCTCAGTCAAAAGGATCTCAGTCAACTGCACATCATCTCTTCTGGACTTGATTTTGACCAACTTCTTTGCAAATGTCTGCTGTTCTTCTTCTGCTCCAATCGGTTCTTCTGATGTGCTTGTTGAAGTGGACATCTCTCTGGCCATTCTCAGAGAGCCTCCTCAGTGTCGACGAGTCTGGCATTTCACTCAGGCCGACTGGCACAATCTTCAGGCAGCCATCAATCACCTGGACTGGTCTCACATCTCCACTGCCTCTGACATCAACTCATCTTGGGAATTCTTCCAAAGAAAATTGCTCTCTCTCACGCACAGATTTATCCCATCTTGTCTTCAGTTGTCATACACTTCCTCCCATCCATGGTACACAGAATCTTGTGGTGAGGCATTTGCCATGAAACAAGTTGCCTTTGCCTCTTGGAAGGCAAATCCAACTGAAAGCAATCTCAATTCCTTTCACAAAGTTCCTTTGAATCTTTCATAAATTAATCATTTCTGTTTGCCGCACGTGTGCAGCCTTGCCTCAGGCTTCCCCGGTCCCCCGTCGAAGATTGTTTCTTCCTTCGCTGTTTTTGCTTGGTTCTTAGATTTTTCCCTTCTCCCCCAAACTTCCCCGAACATCTACTCTTTGACTAACGTTTTAACCCCTCCCCCCCAAAAAAAACAAACAACAAAAATAATAATAATTATTTCCCATTCTCCACGTGTGAAGTGTCCCATCGTGTGCTTCTGTCCAGGTGCGCTGTCTCGCCCCGCCCCCATTATCTCCTTGCCTTCCACCTTTTCCCCTGTTCACATGACTCGTGGTTGTCCCTCTAGGCTCCCTCTCCCCGTTGGTATTTTTCTGAATATAAGACTGTTCTTCACGGTTCTGTTTAAATATTGTTGCGGATCTGTCGCCGGCCTTCTCCCCTTATCAAGAGGGGATTAATCCCTTTGTCTTTACTGACATGGGGCGACCCGAGACCTATTACGGTCCCTTCCGGACACCGCCAAATAGGGTTTCGGGACCAAATTCGCTCGTACCTAAGTACTAGCGCTGCCCTGGAAGCGAGGAAATAAGCCTCGCACGAACCACGTGTGATGGTGATACGCCGAGCGGTTTGCGTACACGTGATCCACGCCGTTATAATTAATGGACCCCGATTCAAGCGGTCTTATTCGTGCCACACTTAGTCAATGCAGAAATCACAAGGTGATCAAATAAGAAGAAAAGGAAGAACAAATAGGTTTAATTATTATTGCACATATTTACAGCTCAGGACCAAGAGACACAGGGCAACTTAGACAGTGTTATGCTTAATACCCCAGGACCAACCGGCCCGTCTCACTCACACTCACACAGGGTTTGCAGATGGGCAGGATGATGTTCTCCAGCGCTGCGGTTAGTCGTCCAGGAACGGCCCCGTCCGGCTCTCCACGGTCCCCGGCATGTCCCGCGAAGATGGAGGTAGGCGAAAGCAGGAACTCGTATCGTGTCGCTCGAACAAACGGGTAATAATCTCGGGGTGAACGGTAGAGGGCGGACTTTGCGCGGCTGGCAGTTACCCAGCCGTGTTCACTCACTTTCGCTGAACCGCGCAAGTTATAACCGCCCTGGCTGCACCCACGTATTCCTCGTCACCAAGTTCATACAGCGCGAGTGATTCTCTTCACGAGCGTCTCCTTTCTCCAAACACAGACCTCCTCGACTCAACTTGACGAGCGCCTGCCTCTCCCTTCTCATAACTGAGGTACTGCACCTGACGAGCACCTCTCCCTCCTCATAACTGAGGTGGGGGCTTCGCGCGATCGGTTTTATTGTCACGTCCTTAGCCCGATCGATGTTCCAACCACGCCCTGTGACGCAGTGCTGCAGCCACATGCTGTGAGCCCTGATTGGTGACTCATGCATACCGTCCTTACCTCGCCGCTGCGACGAGCTCAACCCTCCTCCACCTTCCGAGGCCCACCTCGTGTTAACTCGTGCCCGGCATAACCAGGGCTTTTCAGCCGCAATGGATCGAGCCTATGGACGTGGAATGGTTGGTAGAAGTAGGGCCGATCCTCCTGTCTTTACAACAACGCAGGATTAACACTGGAAGGGGCCTACTCTCACATACTAAGACATAACTATACTACAAATGAGGCTCCATGTTTGCTTGTGTGACTATCTATGGGGGGAAAACCTTTAACCTTTATTAACACTACTGCACACATCTCAAAACCACAGCAATATGTTTAAACTTTCTCCTGCAGTGTTTTATTCAGAGGTATATTACAACATGCTGTTTTTCTTCCTACTTAAAAGGCTCTTTTCAATTTCCTCTCCAACTCATTTCATTTCAAAAAAATATTCAATCTCTTATAATTCTATATCACTACATGCTCTAAATTCACATTCATTCCACCCCTCCTCCATCGTTCTTAAACGGATCGCTAACTTGAAAATCACAATAAACCCAAATTGTTATAAATGTTCGTCTTTCATGAATCATCCACTTACTAAACTCCCCCGTTACCCCTCCCCTCCAAATCTCCACCCTTGCCCCTCCCCTCCAAATCTCCCCCCTTGCCCCTCCCCTCCAAAACTCCCCCCTTGCCCCTCCCATTTAAAACTCCCCCCCAACCCCTCCCCTTCAAATCCCCCCCCCCAACCATCCCTCCCAAATTCTCACCCCTCCAACCTCCTCCTCAAAGCTGCCTCCTCCCCACTTCGTCTCCCTTCTATCTCATACCTCCACCTCCCCCAACCTTCTACTTTCCTCTGTCCCCCCTCAAACAACCCCTCACTGTGCCTCATCCCATCACCATCAAACCTTTCGTCCTCCTCATCCTCCCCTTTCTTGTAACTTTTCTGTAATCTCTGACACCCCATCAACTGCTCTCCTTTCCTCTCCCTCTCATCCTTCATCTGAGCCTACCCCTCCCCTCCCCTGTCCTGCACCCGATGCTCCTCCTCTCTCCTCATTAACGGTATGGACCTCAAACATCTGGGGCCTTCGCTCAAACCTGATTGATCTCTCCATTCAGGTTGTTTCTGACAATCCAGACTTGATCTGCCTAACAGAAACTTTCCTCCTTCTAGATGTCTCTGATTCCTTAATATCTCTTCCTGGTTACTCCCTCCTCCGGTATGATCGACCTGAGCCTCGTCGTGGTGGTGGGGTGCCTATCTTTATCAAAAACTCTCTTCCTCACTCTCCTTGCGCTGCCCTCTCTCCACCCCACCCCCAAGAGTACCGCTGGCTACGGCTTCCTCTACGCTCCCACCTTTTGTTCATGTGTGTTCTGTACTGTCTTCCAAACAGTGATGACTCCATTTACATTTCACTGTCAGACAACATGGACCAACTTCTATCAACTCATCCAAACTCTCTCTTCCTCATATGTGGCGACTTCAACTGTCATCACTTGTTAAAGTGGATATCTCTCTGGCCATTCTCAGAGAGCCTCCTCAGCGTCGACGAGTCTGGCATTTCACTCAGGCTGACTGGCACGGTCTTCAGGCAGCCATCAATCATCTGGACTGCTCTCCCATCTCCTCTGCCTCTGACATCAATTCTTCCTGGGAATTCTTCCAAAGCAAACTGCTCTCTCTCTCATGCACAGATTTATCCCATCTCGTCTTCAGTTGTCTTACCCTTCCTCCCGTCCATGGCACATTGAATCTTGTGGTGAGGCAGTTGCCCTGAAACAACTTGCTTTTGCCTCTTGGAAGGCAAATCCAACTGAAGGCAATCTCAGTTCCTTCCACCAAGCTCGGAACAAATGTGTGTCTACCCACAGGAGTGCGAGGAAGCACTATCTCTCCACAATCAAGATGAACTCTCAAACCTGTCTCCTTCCTTCAAATCCTGGTGGTGTCTGGTCAAATCCGTTTCTGGTGTTTGTTCCCTCTCCATCCCCTCCCTTACCTCAAGTGGTGACACAGTTGACACCGCAATGAGCCTGCTCCCAATTATCAGCAAAGTCATGGAATCCATCATTGCTTCGGATATCAAATCCTTCCTCTTCTCCAATGGCTTGATCTCTGATCATCAATTTGGATTCAGACCAGGTCATTCTACTCTGGATATGTTGCTTCTGCTGTCTCAACAATGGATGGAGGTCCTCAATGCCAAACAGGAAATCAGAGCTGTCTCCCTTGACATATCACGTGCCTTCGATACGGTCTAGCACCCAGCTCTGCTTACCAAACTCGCCTCCTATGGTATCCATGGAAATCTCCACTCATGGCTTGCGGACTTCCTCTCTGGTCGTAGGCAACGTATGGCCCTGAATGGATTTCTCTCATCTCCCCTGCCTGTTCTGGCTGGAGTTCCCCATGGTAGTGTTTGGGCCCTGTGCTATTTCTGGTCTTCATCAATGACCTCTCCGACTCTCTGGAAAATCCTCTCTATCTGTTTGCTGATGACTCCACTATCTGCCGCTTCATTCCTCATCCATCAGATCGGCAGTCTGCAGCCTCCTCACTCTCTGCAAACCTGGACAAATTCACAGACTGGTCAAACAAGTGGAACATGTCTTTCAATCCTGACAAATCTCACACTCTGACTATGTCTCTCTGAAAAGACCGACTGGAAAACCCTCCCATCTACTTTCTCAACAATCCTCTCCAAGAAGTGCTGTCGCTCAAGCTTTTGGGTCTCACTATCTGCCATGATCTTTCTTGGGAAAACCACATTTCCAAGCTGGTCTCCAAAGCCAGGCGTCGACTGGGCATTCTCCGTCATGCAATGTCCTTCCTTGGCACACGTGAGCTCCTCGACACATACAAGGCTTTCATCCGCAGCTCAATGGAATACTGTTCACCCCTCTGGGCCAGTGCTCCTGCCTCACACCTAGCTCAGCTTCACGCTGTTGAAACCAAAGCTTTCAGAATCATTGGAATCTCCTGTGATGAAGCTAACTCCGAGGACCTTTCTCTCACTCACCGCAGGCTGGTTGGTTGTCTTTCTGTCTTCTACCGACTCCTCTCCGGCCTTGCTCCCCCAGCTCTCTCTGTGGTCTGACCCCTAATATTCCGACAGGTTGCTCAAGATCTGCCAGCAACCATCTCATGGTTAAACTGCCAAAATCTAGGCTCTCTGCTCACCTTCACTCTTTCATTCCCCTTTTCTCCCGCCTCTGGAACAAACTCCCCCACTCCCTTCAATCCCACTCCTCCCTCCAGGTCTTTAAAACAGCTGTTCACCACCATCTCTTATCTTCCCCCATCCAAAACTTTGATCTTTTCTACCCCCGATAATTCACCCCAGATACACTTTTGTTTTGAAATTCCAACTTCTTTCCTGGAAGTCCTTGCAGTGTCCATATGTTTTATACGTCTCCCACTTCCCCCCAAGCCCTCCCCCTCCCAAATTTCTCTCGATTGGTCTGTTCTCAAATGTTGTGTTTGTGTTCTTCCCCCTCTTTCCCCATCTTGTCTACCGCTCCCCTTATTTTGTGTTTTATGTGTCGGTTTGACTTTTTGTGTGATTAATGTTAGCTCTTTCACGAGCCTCGATCTTGTATCCAAAAAAACCCAAAGAACCTGGAAGAAGTGTTTGTCTACCCTCAGGAGAGCCCGAAATAATAACTCTCCACTTAAGGCTGAACTCTCAAACCTTTCTCCCTCTTCCAAATCCTGGTGGTGTCTGGTCAAATCTGTTTCTGGTGTTTGCTCCCCTTCCATCCCCTCCCTTACCTCAAACGGCCACACAGCTGACACCGCACGTGAAAAAGCCGAATGCCTCAACTCTGTGTTTACCTCAAAATCTTGTGTCCGGAATCCATCTCTCTCTGTACCCACCTTTCCCAGCCAAACCCAGGTGCTCCTGGACTCTGTGTGCTTCTCTCCTGAAAAGGTGGAGAAGTTTCTGTCAAACCTTGATTCTGATTCTGCAACTGGACCAGACGGCATCAGCCCACGGGTCCTACAATCCTGCTCTGTAGCTCTTTCCCACCCTCTCTCTGTTCTCTTCACCCTCTCTTTTGCTCAAGGTGATCTACCATATGCTTGGAAATCAGCCAACATCACCGCTTAACATAAAAAAGGTGCAAAAACAGATCCTTGCAACTCAAGACCAATCAGCCTGCTCCCAATCATCAGCAAGGTTATGGAATCCATCATCACTTCTGATATTAAATCCTTCTTCTTCTCCAATGGCTTGATCTCGGATCATAAATTTGGATTCAGACAAGGTCACTCTACTCTGGACATGCTGCTTCTGCTGTCTCAACAATGGATGGAGGCACTTAACCCCAAACAGGAAATCAGAGCCGTCTCCCTTGACGTATCACGTGCCTTCGATATGGTCTGGCACCCCACTCTGCTCACCAAACTCTCATCCTATGGTATCCATGGGAATCTCCACGCATGGCTGGCGGACTTCCTCTCTAGTCGTAGTCAACGTGTGGCCCTGAATGGATTTCTCTCATCTCCCCTTCCTGTTCAGGCTGGAGTTCCCCAAGTAAGTATTCTGGGCCCTGTGCTTTTTTTGGTATTTATCAATGATCTTTCCGACTCTCTGGAGAATCCTCTCTATCGCTTTGCTGATGACTCTACTCTCTGCCGCTCCAAATCTCAACCCTCAGATCGGCAGTCTGCAGCCTCTTCACTCTCTGCAGACCCAGACAAAATCACAAACTAGGCAAACAAGTGGAACATGTCTTTCATTCCTGGCAAATCTCACACTCTCTCTTTTTGTCTCTCCGAAAAGACCATCTGAAAAACCCTCCCATCTACTTTCTCAACAATCCTCTCCAAGAGGTTCTGTCACTGAAGCTTTTGGGTCTCACTATCTGTCATTGTCTTTCCTGGGAAAACCATATTTCCAAGCTGGCCTCCAAAGCCAGTTGCCAACTGGGCATCCTCCATCGTGCGAAGTCCTTCCTTGGCACACCTGAGCTCCTCACCACAATCAAGGCTTTCATCCGTAGCTCAATGGAATACTGCTCTCCCCTCGGGGCTGGTGCCCCTGCCTCACACCTAGCTCGTCTTCACGCTGTAGAAACCAAAGCTTTCAGGATTTTTTTTTTTTTTTTTTGTATGCTGAATCGAGGCTCGTGAAAGAGCTAACATTTATTTCACAAACAAATCAACCAGACAAACAAAATATATAAAAAGAGGGAGCGGAAGACAAGTGTGGGAGAGAAGGGGAAGCCCACAAACACAACATTTGAGAGCAGGGAGATGTTGTGGGAGGGAGAGGGCTTGGGGGGAGGAGGCGTGGGAAGGTGGGGAGTGGGGGTTGGGGGGGGGGGGGGGTGGGAAAAGTATAAAACACAAGGACACCAAGGACTTCCAGGACAGAAGTTGGTATTTCAAAAAAGTGGATTTGGGGTGAAATATCCTGCATGGTCAAATTGCCTGGTCACTGTCATGTCCAAATATACAGTTGTCGAGCTCAAAAGGTGCCTCAGATATTGTCCAGACGAGAAAGAAAATAAGCAAATAATTAGAAATAAATAATTTATGAATCAATTGGATAATAGAAAACCTAAACCACCACCGTTTCATCCGAATGTGTAACTTTTTGAAAATCAACTCATCAAGTCATTAATCAAATAATTACTCGATTATTTGATGAATCAATAAAACAAAAATACCCTTTACAGCCAAATCACTTGGTCACTCTCCGAATTGTTCTGGCAGGGAAGCGACGGATAGGATCCGCCAGAAAATAATAATACGAGTTTCGTTGACAATTTTTTTTTTTTTTTTTTTTTTTTTGTATACAAGATCGAGGCTCGTGAAAGAGCGAACATTAATCACACAGAAAGACAAACCGACGCATAAAACATATAACATCGGGAGCGGTAGACAAGATGGGGAGAGAGGGGGAAGGACACAAACACATTTGAGAGCAGGGACCGAGAGACATGGAGACATCGAGAGATCTGTGAGAGGGTTTGGGAGGGGCATGGGAAGGGGGGAGGGGGGAGGTTTGGGGAGGTATAAAACATATGGACACTGCCAGGACTTCCAGAAAGGAAGGTGGAATTTCAAACAAGGTGGATCTGGGGTGAATTAGGGGGGGTAGAAAAGATCAAGGTTTTGCATGGGGGAAGATGAGAGAAGGTGGTAAACAGCTGTTTTAAAGACCTGGAGGGAGGAGTGGGATTGAAGGGAGTGAGGGAGTTTGTTCCAGAGGCGGGAGAAAAGAGGAATGAAAGAGTGAAGGTGAGCAGAGAGCCGAGATTTCGACAGTTTAACCATCAGAGGGTTGCTGGAAGATCTTGTGCGACCTGTAGGAATATTTGCGGGACAGAGCACAGAGAGAGCTGGGGGTGCAAGGCCGGAGAGGAGTCGGTAGAAGACAGAAAGACCACCTACCTGCCTGCGATGAGTGAGTGAAAGGCCCTCAGAGATAGCTTCATCGTGGGAGATTCCAATAATTCTGAAAGCTTTGGTTTCAACAGCGTGAAGTCGAGCTAGGTGTGAGGCAGGAGCACCGGCCCATAGGGGAGAACAGTATTCCATTGAGCTGCGGATGAAAGCCTTGTATGTGGTGAGGAGCTCAGGTGTGCCGAGGAAGGACTTCGCACGACGGAGGATGCCCAGTCGGCGACTGGCTTTGGAGGCCAGCTTGGAAATGTGGTTTTCCCAAGAAAGATCATGGCAGATAGTGAGACCCAAAGGCTTGAACGACAGACCTTCTTGGAGAGGATTGTTGAGAAAGTAGATGGGAGGGTTGTCCAGTCGATCTTTTCGGAGAGACAGTAAGAGTGTGAGATTTGTCAGGATTGAAAGACATGTTCCACTTGTTTGACCAGTCTGTGATTTTGTCCAAGTCTTCAGAGAGTAAGGAGGCTGCAGACTGCCGATCTGAGGGAAGAGGAATGGAGCGGCAGAGAGTGGAGTCATCAGCAAAGAGATAGAGAGGATTTTCCAGAGAGTCGGAGAGATCATTGATAAAGACCAGAAAAAGCACAGGGCCCAGAACACTGCCTTGGGGAACTCCAGCCTGAACAGGAAGGGGAGATGAGAGAAATCCATTCAGGGCCACACGTTGACTTCGACCAGAGAGGACGTCCGCAAGCCATGCATGGAGATTTCCATGGATACCATAGGAGGAGAGTTTGGTGAGCAGAGCTGGGTGCCAGACCGTATCGAAGGCACGTGAATGTCAAGGGAGACAGCTCTGATTTCCTGTTTGGCATTGAGGTCCTCCATCCATTGTTGAGACAGCAGAAGCAGCATGTCCAGAGTAGAGTGACCTGGTCTGAAACCAAATTGATGATCAGAGATCAAGCCATTGGAGAAGAGGAAAGATTTCATATCCCGAAGCAATGATGGATTCCATGACTTTGCTGATAATTGGGAGCAGGCTGATTGGTCTGTAGTTGCAAGGATCTGTTTTTGCACCTTTTTGTGTAAAGCGGTAATGTTTGCTGATTTCCAGGATGCTGGCAGATGACCTTGAGCAAAAGAGAGGGTGAAAAGAACAGAGAGAGGGTGAGATAGAGCACCAGAGCAGGATTTTAGGGCCCGTGGGCTGATGCCGTCTGGTCCAGTTGCAGAATCAGAGTCGAGGTTAGACAAAAACTCCTCCACCTCGTCAGGAGAGAAGGACATAGAGTCCAGGAGCAGTTGGGTTGTACTGGGAAAGGTGGGAACAGAGAGAGATGGGTTTGGGACTAAAGATTTTGAGGCAAACACAGAGTTGAGGCATTCGGCTTTGTCACGTGCGATGTCAACTGTGTGGCCATTTGAGGTAAGGGAGGGGATGGAGGGGGAACAAACACCAGAAATGGATTTGACCAATGATTTTTGGTTCATTTTGGTTCATTTTGACAATGAACTTCGATGCAAGAGGAGGCCATCTTCCAAACCTGCACTTGCGCACTTACTTACGAACTGCCATCTTATGGTTGTTGGAAATGGCACTGCCATCATACTTCATCTTTAGAAATTCTGATCATCAAGCAGGGAAGTGGCACATACCATTTTAAAGTATTTGGTGTGACTCGGCCGGGGTTTGAACCACCGACCTCCCAGATTCACAATGGACTATTAAACCATTACGTCACTGAATCTGGGGTAATTGTGATGTTGTGATACTTTCCCTACCTCATTTACAAAGAACCACTTTTGACTCGTTTTTGGAAAATTGGACAAAAACCTTCACTGTGTTGAAATTCTTCAAGTTTTAATGAACATTCACCAAAAAACTGCATGAGGTTTTCAAACATTGCACCATCATAAAATAAATGGCGACCAATTTAGTTCTGTTTTTTCATGGAACATGTCCTTCAAGGGACTGATAACTCAGCTGTGTGAGCTTTATCCATCATTTCTCTTGGGAAATCATTTCCATTGTTCTGCTGAACTATGTGTCTGTAAATGGTGTTCCCAATTGCAGCTCTTCTTCGTGCACATCTGCTCAATTTTGCAAGATATCATGTGACCCATGACTGCTTGCAAACACCTAAAATGGTGCAGATTCTGTAAATTATTCTGGAACTTCGTCCTCCTTGGTGAATGGCTGTGGATGGCGCGAAGGGGATTTCTCTCATCCTAACTACTCTACTGACATTTACTTTTAAACTGCCCGGGGTCTTACCCGGCCAATCGGCCATCTTTAAACTATGTGGTTCTAAAAACCGAATTCCCATTGACCACCTGGTGCCTTCCAAAATTTGGGTCTCACTCCCACTGAATTTTCATACTGTGCCCTTGCACAATTTCGGGGCTGGGTCGTGTGGCTCCACTAGCAGGTCCAACTACCTGTGCACCTCCGCCCCTGAAGTCGCCACCCGAGCTTACCTGCTCCTGCGACTACCTAAACTGGGGAAAGTCCTTACTGGCAGTTTACCCCCTGATGCCCACCTTGGCATTGGGCAACCCGGGTCCTTCCCTTGGATCCTCGGGCCCCACTGAACAACTCATAACTACCCTAACTGGCTCCCAGAGCCTACCTGCGGCCTCACTTGGCCGACAAACTACCAGTGGCGGAGTGCCCCAATAACCATACGCACCAATTAAGCCACACGCCTAGTCATTTCACTGACTCATGCACCCTCCAAAGCACTACATTGCCACTACCTGCACCACAGGTGTCAATATCCAAACAATTTACCTGAGCCCTCTACCTGACTTGACACTACCCCCCCGCCCCCCCCCCCGGGCTTTCGCGAATGGGTTCCACTCTTCCCTCATTCAATTCTTCGCACCATGCACTCCAAACCACTCATTCCACACAAAGCTTTCCACACTACTCATTCCACACCATTTATTTCACACACCTTTTATCTCACACACCAAATTCGCACACCTTTTGTGCTCACACACCTTTTTCCATACACTTCAACACAATTCCTTTGGTTCTCCATACACAATTCCTCAAACACACAGCATCATCTATCTAGCTGCTTTTCCCCTAAAACTCGTGCTTCCCCGTCATCCCATTAAACTAAGCACTCCCTTCGTCATTAACATCCACCTAATCTCTCGACGTCCCCAATACAGTACAATGATCTTTTCTACCCCCGCTAATTTCACCCCAATTCCACTTTTTTGAAATACCAACTTCTGTCCTGGAAGTCGTTGGTGTCCTTGTGTTTTATACTTCTCCCACCCCCCCCCCCCCCCTTCCCACGCCTCCTCCCCCCAAGCCCTCTCCCTCCCACACATCTCCCTGCTCTTAAATGTTGTGTGCTCTCAAGTATTTGTGTGCTTCCCCTTCTCTTGGCTTCCGCTCCCTCTTTTTATATATTTTGTTTGTCTGGTTGATTTGTTTGTGAAGCAAATGTCAGCTCTTTCACGAGCCTCGATTCAGTATACAAAAAAAAAGAAAAAAAGAATGACAATAGCATGGCATGTGTCCACAAATGATTTCTTCTTCGAGTTCATCGCCTTCACACATTTACGAGGAGAGATTAAATGAAGCCATATTTAAATCAACAGCAGATGAGCAAATTCAAACACAATATTCATCTGTTTAATCAGTTTTATTTGCAGAAACAAGACATTCATGCAAGAGCATTACACAAAGAGTATAGGATGAGCAAGCAAATCAGAAGAAGAATGATAAAAGGTTAATTGACGTGCATAATATGAAGAATTTGTCAAAAGACTGCCCCATTATTTCACTGATGAACCCAACAGAATAACATCTCCCAATTATTCAATAAATCATTCATATAATTATGTTAAGCATAGCATTTGCACAGAGACAACATTAGCAGAAATGCTGAATGATCACACATTTGTTTCATGATAACCGCCACTTTGTTTTGGAGACCCGCCGCCAATTTTATTTGCATACCCGCCGCCAATTGAATGCCCGTGGGGTGGTGGCTCCAGGTCCAATTCGATAGGGTAATGGTCCATGATACACAGGCCCTGTGGGAGTGTGAGCAAGAGGAATGCATTAGCAAGGTTACTGTCAACATGTCATCATAAACATTTCAAACCTCATCTTTTCCAAAGCAACCTGTTGACTTGTGAGATAACATCTATTGTTGAGAATTTTACACTCTTCTCTGAGTATTTCACATTACAAACAAACATTGATCATCTTATGTGTTTACGATGGACATTTATCTCCGGCTGAAATTTTGGTCCAGGTTCATTGAACCCTCAGTTACAATGGGGAAAAAGTGTAATCTTAAAACAGAGATTTCCATTAACTGGGATAACCAAAAAAATAGTTGTGTCCATGGAACACACACAACTGTATTAGTTGTAAACCTGATAATTCTAAATCAAGTAAAAATACAACATTTTCATCCTTTGAGGCCATGTAAAACCCGATTGGTGTACCTCTGCGGATTGTATGGAACGCCAGGTATAACCAAGTACAAAACTATGAACCGTCAATATCAAACTTCACGATGAATAATCGGTATGTTCTGAATCTCCCACCGGTGGTAGGTATACACTGCATCATACCTCCTCCTGACTGAGAGAGTAATTGATCAAAAAGTTGAAAGGTTTTGCTGATCCAGGTACAACAGCATTTTGTACTTCCGTTCCGAAAGCAACAAATCTGTAAGTTGAATAACACGTGAGTATTATGTCTCAGAAATGAAGGGGAAATGTGGGGGCAATAAACCCTTACACACAGAGGAGGGCAAAGAGGATGATGGGTATATTTTTTTTTTTTTTTTTTTTGTATACTGAATCGAGGCTCGTGAAAGAGCTGACATTTACTTCACAAACAAATCAACCAGACAAACAAAATATATAAAAAGAGGGAGCGGAAGACAAGAGAATGGGAAGCACACAAACACTTGAGAGCACACAACATTTGAGAGCAGGGAGATGTGTGGGAGGGAGAGGGCTCGGGGGGAGGAGGCGTGGGAAGGGGTGGGGGGTGGGAGAAGTATAAAACACAAGGACACCAAGGACTTCCAGGACAGAAGTTGGTATTTCAAAAAGTGGAATTGGGGTGAAATTTTCGGGGATAGAAAAGATCAACGTTTTGGATGGGGGAAGATAAACAGATGGTGGTGGTGGTGAACAGCTGTTTTAAAGACCTGGAGGGTGGAGTGGGATTGAAGAGAGTGAGGGAGTTTGTTCCAGAGGCGGGAGAAAAGAGGAATGAAGGAGCGAAGGTGAGCAGAGAGTCTTGATTTTGGCAGTTTAACCATAAGAGGGTTGCAGGCAGATCTTGTGCGACCTGTAGGAATATTTGCGGGACAGAGCCCAGAGAGAGCTGGGGGGGCAAGGCCAGAGAGGAGTCGGTAGAAGACGGAAAGACCACCAACCTGCCTGCGGTGAGTGAGTGAAAGGCCCTTGGAGTTAGCTTCATCGCGGGATATTCCAATGATTCTGAATGCTTTGCTTTCAACAGCGTGAAGACGATCTAGGTGTGAGGCAGGAGCACCAGCCCAGAGGGGAGAGCAGTATTCCATTGAGCTGCAGATGAAAGCCTTGTACGTGGTGAGGAGCTCAGGTGTGCCAAGGAAGGACTTCGCACGACGGAGGATGCCCAGTCGGCGACTGGCTTTGGAGGCCAGATTTGAAATGTGGTTTCCCCAGGAAAGATCATGGCAGATAGTGAGACCCAAAAGTTTGAGTGACAGAACTTCTTGGAGAGGATTATTCAGAAAGTAGATGAGAGGGTTGTCCAGTCGGTCTTTTCGGAGAGACATTGTAAGAGTGTGAGATTTGTCAGGATTGAAAGACATGTTCCACTTGTTTGCCCAGTCTGTGATTTTGTCCAGGTCTGCAGAGAGTGAGGAGGCTGCAGACTGTCGATCTGAGGGATGAAGAATGGAGCGACAGAGAGTAGAGTCATCAGCAAAGAGATAGAGAGGATTTTCAAGAGAGTCGGGGAGATCATTGATGAAGACCAGAAAAAGCACAGGGCCCAGAACACTGCCTTGGGGAACTCCAGCCTGAACAGGAAGAGGAGATGAGAGAAACCCATTCAGCGCCACACGTTGTGGGAGTCAAAACGGGAGTCAAAACGGAGTCAAAACGAGATTTGCGATATACTAGGAAAAGCGACATGGTGTGTCCCAGAAATAACTGGTCACATGGGTCATGGGCACCATTTGGTATACATTGGCTGCTCATTCAATGAAAACAAGACAGCTCATCGTTATTTCTACATTTAAAAAAAAAGGAAAAACCTTGAGGGATGAAAGCGCACAAAACAACCAAACAAGGAAGGAATGACACCACAATACAACACCACAATGCTCTTATGGATGACCATATTTTGACATTTTGCTTTTGTTGTGGGATTGTGATGGAATACAGTTTCCCTTGTTTCCAATAAGTGATACTCATTTTGCCAACCTCAGAAGGATGACAGGCTGAGTCAACCCACCTGGTGTTATTGAATAGCATGACAGGGGTTTGAACTCAAGACCCTAAGATCTTCAGCCAGCCACCTCAACCGTAAAGCCAACACCAGGCTTGCGTATAACAGCTGAAGGTATGTCATTGTTGCAGGAAAAGGAACCAAAAGGAAATAGGTTGAGACCAAGGGATACAAAGGAAAGGGAGTCGGGGTAGGTCATGTTTAAAGAATCAGGACAGAGTGTGGACGGGAGAACTGCAATTTAGCGATTTTTGTGAATGTTGAAACTGAATATTCCCAAATAGTATCATCATAAAGTATTGTAGGTGCTCATACTATATAATGTCCCAATGCAATTGAGGAATAGCAAACAAACCGGTCATTTGCGTAGTTGATATCCGTTTCCACCATGGTGTCCATTTTGCCATCAATAAGCCATTGGAATTTGTCATTGTTCATGCTTTGCTTTTGCGTATCCAAATATTTTGCGATGGTGGAAAAGTCTCCAAGAAACATGACATTCTGTATGTAGAAGAAATAGAAAAAGGTCACATTATCTCTTTGAATCCTCCATCACCAGAATTATATATTTAATTTCCATCCTTCTTTCCAGTTTAAGGATTGAGGGATGTCTGATCGTAGTTGTGAAAATTTATTTGAATCCAAGAAACTCCTTTCATGACAGCAATAATGGCGTTTGCTTGTTGGATCCTTAAAATAAGGAATGCATCCAAACACACGTACGTATTCAAGCCGAGTCTATACAACATGGGTATTAAACTTTATGGAGCATGTCTCAAAGTTTCGCCAAAGATTAAAGGAACAATATTTGATTATAACCTCTTGAATTTATAGTTGTGATAAAAATATTTCAAGACTCCGAGAGTATGTAGAAAGGCTATTCAATTTGCAATAGGACAGCTGCCCAAGTGATAAAAGCGAGTTATATATTGTTCTTACCTTGTTGCACCAATGCTTTTCAACTGAATCAAACATATCAAAAAGTTCATCAACTTCTTTTTTCACGTTTGTAGTTGTCAAAACAGGGACAAGAATGCAATCACTGATACCTGAGAAAACCAAAATTTATTGTAGTTTCTAATTGAGAAACTCAATTCAGTAACAGACATGCACAAAAGGTAACACCAGGTGCATCTCCAATAGAAACAATATATTTTTTCTATTTTCCAACTAAACATTTGTAAGTGTATGTTGAAAATATAATATTCCTTGGTGTGTGCAGGGCTGTTCTGAGTCTCGCTCATAAAGCTTTTTGAATATAGCTCATATCAAAATGTATTCGCATGTTTATAAATACGTCAAAAACAGAATATTTCCATTTCCTCTCGGTATCCATCCTTCCCTGTCGTACACAACTTCTCCTGTACTCTGTCTCTGACTCTGACACAGGCAGGGCCGGCGCTACCATTAGGCCAACTAGGCAGCCACCTGGGGCGCAGACATCAGAGGGGCGCATTACTGAACTTGTAGCAATAGCTCGAAGACTTCCAAAGTCTATGCTGCCACAAGAAGTACTTCTCTTCCGACTACAACAAAAACTCCTGGATAATGTGCCCAATGTTTCCGTTGCTTTGAGGATCCTTCTCACACTTCCAGTATCAGTGGCACGTGGTGAACCTAGTTTCTCAAAGCTCAAAGTTATAAAAACTTACATACGCTCTACAATGTTGGAAAAGAGACTAGTTGGCTTGGCAACGATATCAATTGAACATGCCCAGGCATCAGCACTTGATCTGGTTGAATTTGTGACAAAATGTGCAAAGGAAAAGGCACGCAAAGTGAGATGTTGATGTGTCTGAAATTGAAACTTTTATGAGACATTTTTAACTCTGTTTGTCTGTTTTTTTGTTTGTTTCTCTGTCTGACTGTAAGCGAAATATTGTGGTGACATGACGGGTTGGTTACGCCAAGTATCCTTAAATGGTATATATACTTAAAGGTGTGTGAAGTAAAAGGTTTGAAAGTTGTGTTGCCAATGGCTGAGGTATGCATTATACCGAGTGCCCTTTAGTTCAAAATGATGTGTGCCAAAATATTTTATTTTGTATTTGCGAAAGATAATCAAAGATTGATTATTTAAAATTTTGATTTTGCATATCTAAAACTTATTGCTCAAACCAAAAACTGTTTTGTTTATCTGTAATTTCCATTGACACACTCATAAAGGGACCACTTTGTTTATTTTGCATTGCAAACCACATGAAGTGTCATATTTTTTTTAAGTGAAAGCCCATTTGCCCCAAAGCGTGGGGTAACAGGGCCACTGCCATATTAATGGATATTGCGCCTTTAATATTGGTGCTGTTGGCATCTTATGGTACTTATTCTTGCAATTTAAAATAAATTTAGCAGTTTCAAGTTTTCTGCTTTTTATTTTTTCTACAAAACATCGTTTTAATAATCGAAGTTGGCAAAAAAATTTTTAGGGGGGAGGGAGGGGATGCAAGTAGCTGGCCTTGCATAGGACGCAAAATAGTCTGGCGTCGGCCCTGCACCCAGGACCAGACGGCATCAGCTCACGTTTCCTGAATACGAGCTCTGCTTGTCTTGCACATCCGCTGTCTTCTGTTTTCACCCTTTAATTTACGCTCAGTCATCTCACATCTGCTTGAAAATCTGCCAACATCACTCCATTCAATAAAAAGGTGCAAAAACAGATCCCACTCAACTACAGACCAATCAGCTTACTTCCAATCATCAACAAGGTCATGGAATCCATCATCACAGTTGATGTTAAATCCTTCCTTTTGTCCAAAAACCGCACCTTGGATTACCAATTTGGTTTCAGTCCAGGTCACTCCACTTTGGACATGATGCTTCTATGTTCCCAGCAATTGATGGAGGTCCTCGATGTCAGACATGAGATCTTTGCCATCTCTTTGGATAAATATTGTGTTTTCAACAAAGCCTGGCATCCCACCTTGCTCTCCAAACTTTCTGCCTATGGCATCCGAGGCCAACCCCACATATGTCTTACTGACTACTTCTACTCTCGTAGTCAATGTGCATCCATTAATCTCCTCTTTTTGTCAAGGCTGGAGTGCACCAATGCAGTGTTTTTTGCCCAGTCATATTCCTGATATTCAGAAATGATCTCGCTGACTCTCTGAAAAGTCCTCTTTAGCTATTTGCTGATGACTCCTCCCTCTGCCATGACATCCTCCATCCTTCAGACAGATAGCCAGATGGGCTCTCTTCAGACCTTGAAAATAATCACAAGATTGACAAACACATGGAACATGTGTAACAATGCTGACAATCTCTATCATTTCTCAATCTCTCTCATGATCTCTTTCTGAAAGGACCATGTGGCAAACCCTCCTATCTACAAAACCTCTTGAGGAAGTGCAGTCATTCAAACTCCTGGGTTACACTATCAGAAATGATCTTTCTTGGAAAATTACATTTCAAAGTTGGTCTCCAAAGCCAGCCACCGAATGGACATCCTCCATCAGACAAAGTCTTTCCTGCCTCTATCTTAGCCTTCAGCGCTGCTGTTGGTGGTCCCTTCTCTACTGTTCCTTTTGGCCTGTTGTGGCCTGACCATATTAGTACTCGCTCTTCCACGAACCTCGACTATGTATACAAAAAAAAGAGTTCAGGTAATTCCCATTACTCATCTAGACTGCCTAAACCTGAAGTAAATGCAGAACTCCCTGATTGGAAGAATGATTGTTGTGTCATCTTTTTAGAACTCTGATTGTGCAAGATAAACCAAAAACAAGAATGTTTCTTTATTTTCTGACACACTGGCGAATGTCTCCACCCAACAGAATGATGATGTCTGTCAAGCATAACCTTATCACCTCCACCACAGAAGGTGGATAGAGGTTCCGATTTCACCCCTTTCTGTTTGCTTTTGTCCATTTGTGAATGGGATATCTCATAAAGTTGTGGACGGATTCAGACAAAATTGTCTTTCGATTCGATTTTGGTGAAGATCCGGATCCACATCTGGATCCGATCACTTCGCCATTGAGAGATAAGGGGAAAAACCGATATATAGCATGATATTTCATGAAGTTGTAGATGGATTATGACAAAACTACAGGGATGAGTTGGGAAGGCGACAAGAACAAGCCAATTCGATTTTGGCTCCGGTCCGAATCTGGATCTGGCCCATCAGTGGGATACAAAACGTAAACTGTTCAGCCTGGCAGAGGTTTGCGCTCCACCAAGTGTCGTTCTAGTTTTGTTCATCAATTCATCCTGACATGAGATGCAAAGGAGAGTTCAAAGTTGATACACGCATTCAACAAAACGTTCTCCTCCCCTAATATCCTTGGGTTGTAACGGAAAATAATTACTTTATATTTAATTTAATCCATATTTTTGGACACAAAATCCGGGCGGAGGGAAAGGGGAATATTGGCGACATCCATGAGGATACAAGTGCTATCGACTTTTGTAGTATTCAGATCTTCATGAACTCTGATAGAGATGCTTTTTATGAAAAACATTGGTCAATATTTTATTCCTCAAAATGTATGCTTCCACCTCTGGAACCTTGGCTCAGGATGGAATATTTCAATTTGTCATTCGGCTTTTCGAAAATTACGATATTTTATCATGCTTCTATAAATACCTTTCCATGGAATTAAAAAAGAAAACCCTTTTCCTGCCTTGGGGTGCGTAAGGCTCCCGAAGCAGTTTCATTTGGAATGTTACAATCTTGGATGGGTCACCATTCTGATGCAGCATGCCCAACTAAGTGTGCAGGAATTTGGAACTTGTTCAGGTAAATAATGCTGGCAGATGAGAGACCCAGTTTAACATCCATCTGAAGGACGGAACACACATTGATGAATCACCCTGTCTATGAAACTCCAGGATGACAGTTTATAGCTTGGTCAGCTTCGAACCCAGGCGAGATAGCTTGGAGGTGAGTGTGCGTATGTCTCAGCGATATTGTTCGGCCATTTTATACTCCAAGTACAAAACATCAATAGAATACAAAAGGAATCCTTTCTCCACAAAATAATAGTCAAAACCATCTGATCAAACACATCTCAGAACTATGGCTGGAATATGTGAATGATCCCACAGTCACTGGGTGAATATTTAGCAAGCAATCACCATCACTCTGACCAAATTCCAAATATTCCTGCCTAACCAGACAAGAGGCTCTCATTGGTCACCATTTATTGGGGGCTCTTGATGCACTCAGTCCACAAAGAACCAAAACCCTCCGGCAATAAGACATGTGTGATATTTCAGCGCTTTATATTCAAAGCTACGTCTGAGTATCGTCAGCTATGAAAATATATTTTGACAACCTGAAGCGCTCCTTAATTTCAAAATTATATTTGTTTAGAGTAGCAAATATTGTTTTGTACCAATAAAAGAGCATTATGTAAAGTAGAGCGAAGGTTTTTCATACTGACCGGTGTTCTGGGCCTGAAACCTGATGAAGAATCTCCTTTTATCAAAGATTTCATAATGTTTCATTCGCCGAGCTTTTGTTGAAGCAATATATGTCATCTCTCCCAAGTCTGACCTGCAAACATAAAAACACCATTAGAGGCCATTGTTCCCCGCAGAGCAGGGGTTGGCCTTTTTCGGGCACCTTGGTCCCCTTTTTGAAGCAATGTTTTATGGCCGGATGCCCTTCCCGCCACCAGCCCTGTGAGTCGCCTCTTGCGACACACAGGGAATTACCAGTGAGCTGGTACTCAATTTGCCGACCTCGGAAGGATGACAGGCTGAGTCAACCCCGCTGGTGTTAATTCAGCGATCGATCGCGATGCAAACCCAGGATCCGAGGATCCCAAGCCGACACCCTAACCGCTAAGCCAACACCAGGCTAACCTGCAAACATAGAAAACGAGTCATTAAACTTAGATTGACTCATGTACCTGATGTAATACAAACGTCCTGCTCACATTTCTTACATGAAGGGTTTTCAGCTTATTTAATGTTTGGGTTTATCCCATGACACCAGGATTGCAAAAGCAAAGACCCCTTTCAGGGACTGGTCCCTCTCAGGAAATTAATACTTCTTTCAGACATGAAAGTTCTTTGTTACTGACAAATGCACGCAATTTCAAAGGATTATTTTTTCTACTTTGACTCAGACTCCTGGAGAAGTTGCACAACAAATCACACACACACACACACACACACACACACACACACACACACACACACACACACACACACACACACACACACACACACACACACACACACACACACACACACACACACACACACACTCATGCAGACAAATACACATGAAGCAACCACTTGTTCCATGATTTTCAGTCATCTCACTGTTCTTTATATCCGTTGAATTTTTCGTTGTGGTCACATGGTAACTGTTGGGCCGTACTTCCCTGGGTCATACTTCCAGCACTAACTAGATTATACTTAAATTGTTTCAATGTAGATTGTTTCACTCTTGGCCATTTATCTCATGGTGTTGTACCACTTCATAAATGTTCTTTGACTGAATGTTTTTCTTTATCTCCTGAAAATTGCCCCTTGAATCTCGTGAACCATTTTACTCATGTGCATTTGTCTGGTGTTCTGCTGAAGAATATGTGCTCAGGGATGTTATCAAATTGGTTCCTTCGTCTGAAGACTTGTAACCTCTCGGCTGTCTTCTTCCTCTTCTTTAAAATTGGGATGGTTTTTTATCTTTTTGCTGAATGAAATCCTTCACTTCATCGATAAGTTTTTTTTCATTATACTTTGCATCATTTCCAGTGTTTCCTCATCTTTATTTAGGACAGGATTCCAGACTCGTGAACAATATTCCAACTTGTGCGTCACAATGACTTCTAAAGCAGGATAAATGTTCTTTTGTCCACATATTTCAATTATCTCTTTTTTCTTTTTCTTTTTTGTATACAAGATTGAGGCAAGTGTAAGAGCTGACATTAATCACAAAAAAACCGGACACATAAAACATATAATAAAGGGAGCGGGAGACACGATGGGGAGAGAAGGGGAAGGACACAAACACAACATTTGAAAACAGGGACGTTGGGAGATCTGTGGGAGGGAGAGGGCTTGGTGGGAGGAGGCACGAGAATGGGGGGGGGAGGGGTGGGAGAGGTATAAGACACAAGGACACTGCTAGGACTTCAGGAAAGAAGTTGGTATTTCACTGGCTCTGGGGCTCTGGCTGGCTGGCTCTGGGGTGGCTCTGGGGTGAATTACGAAACGAAACTGGCTCTGGGGTGAATTAACGGGCGTAAAAAAAGATCAAAGATTTGGAGGGGTTAAGATAAGAGATGGTGGTGAACAGCTGTTTTGAAGACCTGGAAGGAGGAGTGGGATTGAAGAGAGTGGGGGAGGCAGGAGAAAGAGTCCAGAGGCAGGAGAAAAGAGGAATGAAAGAGTGAAGGTGAGCAGAGAGTCTTGATTTTGGCAGTTTAACCATAAGAGGGTTGCTGACATGTTGTGCGACCTTCAGGAATATTTGGTGGACAGAGCACAGACAGAGATGGGGGAGCTAGGCTTGAGAGGAGTCGGTAAAAGACAGAAAGACCACCAACCTGCCTGCGATGAGTGAGTGAAAGACCCTCGGAGTTCGCTTCATCGCGGGAGATACCAATGATCCTGAAAGCTTTGGTTTTCCACAGCGTGAAGCCGAGCTCGGTGTGCGGCAGGAGCACCAGCCCAGAGGAGAGAGCAGTATTCCATTGAGCTGCGGATGAAAGCCTTGTAAGTGGTGAGGAGCTCAGGTGTGCCAAGGCGGGACTTCACACGATGGAGGATGCCCAGTCGGGGACTGGCTTTGGAGGCAATCTTGGAAATGTGGTTTTCCCAGGAAATGTCATGGCAGATAGTGAGACCCAAAAGCATGAGCAACAGAACTTCTCGGAGAGGATTGTTGAGAAAGTAGATGGGAGGGTTGTCCAGTCAGTCTTTTCGGAGAGACATAGTGAGTGTGTGAAAAATGTCAGGATTGAAAGACATGTTCCACTTGTTTCATCAGTCTGTGATGTTGTCCAGGTCTGCAGAGAGTGAGGAGGCTGCAGACTGCTGATCTGAGGGATGAGGTATGGAGTGGCAGAGAGTGGAGTCAACAGCAAAGAGATAGAGAGGATTTTTCAGGAAGTTGGAGAGATCATTGATGAAGACCAGAAAAAACACAGGGCCCAGAACACTGCCTTGTGGAACTCCAGCCTGAACAGGTGAACAGGAAGGGGGGGAGGGGGAGAGGGGGATGAGAGAAATACATTCAGGGCCACAATTTGAAGGAGAAAGGGTTGAATGAGTATGGTGAAAACTAGAATTGGAAAGGTGAGTTTCAGCTGGAGATGGAAGGAAGAGGTGGAAGAAAAGGAGATAAAGGGGGTGGGGCGAGACAACAGCCCTCAGGCAGGGCCTGCGAAGAGAGAAGGAAATAAGAATTTTTATTTTATTTTATTTTTTTCGTATTTAAAACGTTGGACAAAGGGGAGATGTTCGGGGAAGTTCGGGGGAGAAGAGAGAATCAAAGAAACAAGCAAATACAGCGAAGCAAAGAACTTAAATTCACAAAAACACCGACGGCGGGTGGAGGGGGGAGGGAAGCCGAGAGAGACCAGGCCGTGCAATGCGGTGCAAACATAAAACGATTAATTACACACAAGTTGGCATGAATTACAAACCAACACTAACTAGAAACACACAGTAACACATACACAATAAAATAACCAATGGAAATTTGACGAAGACACGAATGGGAAAATACTTAAACTTTGATGACGTGGAGAGATCGGAAAACGCTTCCTCGCCATGGGAACCAGAAGCGGAGGTCCCATCTCTTAATTGACCCAATGTATAGAGTTACCTGTTGTTGCAGCTCTACCTATGTGCCCACTTATTTCAGTGATGGGTCTTATGTTACTCTGACGTCTCTTTCTTGCAAAGTTTATATTATGGCAAAGGTATGATTTAAAAAAAGACATGAAGAGATCGTTATCTTCCTTGTGTTCAACATTGGCATCCCTCGGTATCGTTTCCTTGAGTTTGCCTGCAACAGAGCTGAAGTTTTACAGGTTGATAATTGTCTTGTTCATTCCTCTTTCCTTTTTTTGAGCAACACTTCATCAGCTTTACTCCAGGCTGATGGAACTCTGCCTTTGAGAAGGGATTTCTGATAAATTAAACAGATGTATGTACCGACTTCATTCAGAGCCTTGGAATGGATCTTATCTTGTCCTTGGAACCTGTCTTGTTTCAATCATTTCAGTTGTTTTGTAACTTCCTCCTCAGTTGCGTAAATGCTCTCTGCAATATCTGTGACATGTACCTGATCTGGTTCTAGAATTACTTGTCGATATTCAATGGTGTACACTTGACAAAAAATAGTGTTCACACTTCATTGAATAATTCAGCTTGGTCCTTGTTTGGTTCTTCACGTAAGTCTAAATATTGTAATGTCGGTTGGGTAGGCATATCTAGATCTAGGTAGATCTGTGTAGGTATTATGCTACGTCTGTCGTTATAGCTAGAACCACCTAGATGTTCAATAAGTAGTTCTGTGTTTAGCCCGGTTTGTAGGATCAAGTGTATACCTGTGATCATACAAGGATGTTCGTGTGTTAAATAGTTGTAGGGACTAAGATAAGACCCCTGTGTGTCAGACCTGGTGATCATTCCTTTGTCCCTTATGGCAACGCACTCTTATAGACATCAGATAGGCCCTTAGTGCACACCTTCATTAAATCACCCCCCTTACAAGAACTGACTGGAAAGACAAGCAGGCAGCGGCCGCGCAGTGGTACACCATGGCTTTCACGCATTGACCAGGCAGGCTGGGATCCACGCCCGGGAGAACTCTTGATTGGACAGGCGGACAGGCGAGCAGCAAACACCACACCGATTGGCAGAGTAGGGCAGAGAGCTTCCTCGTGATTGGAGAGAAAAAGAAGGACTTGTGGTTGGCCATCGACCAACGGCATGGAGCAGGGCACCAAGAGCTCGGCCAATGGGAAGGGACGGAGGAGATCAGAAGATTTGGGAAGGTTAGAAGCGCCGCACTGGTTGGAGGGGAAGGAGCTGACGTCGGAAGACCGGAGCGTAAAACTGCTCGCTCGCCAGCATTTTCCTCTCTCTCTTCTTCCCTTGGCCTTCTCGTTCCTGGTTCCTTCCTGCCCAGAGTTGTTCCTTTTGCCTCTTGCTTTCCCTTGACTATCCCTTCGTGTTGGACCTGTTCCAATGTGTGGACATTCGTAGGATGGTGGAGAGACCACCGCTGACGATCATCCTCCCCTGTGCCGTGCTCCTGGTGCCTGTGTGCTGTGCTGTGTAGCGCCAGATGGACCATGCAGAGTGGGGTGTTCGCGCCAACGCCCAAGCGGTTCGCGCCAATGACCGAGCCATTTCGCGCCAACCGGAGCCATGCCCAGACTGCACACTTGGGTCCCGAACACCGGAGCCTGGACGATTTCTGACGGACGCTATATCTACACACAGCTAAGGCGCATCACACACAAGCACAACAAAACGTTAATTTTATTAATTAATTCCTGTGTTGTGTATTTGAAGTGAGTTGTGGGGATGTCCCTATTTAGGACATTTATTTTCTGGCATGTTTCCCTGTCCTGATATTTATTTTGAATAAACCCTTTTATTATTTTCCCTTTCATTCCAAATCCCGTGTTTGTGTGAGATTAATTTGCAGGATTGAAGACTGCTCGGATCGTGTCAGGTAAATCCCCACTTCTTATTCTTCCCCTTCTTCCTCCCGTAGTTGCATAGTCAAATCCGCCATTGACCCGGATGCCTCGTTAAGCTCGATTAGCCATCCATGGCGTCCTCTCGGTGTTAAATGAGCGAGCCACAGGACAATATTATTGGGGTTTTCCTTTGTCTGCTGCAATCCCTCTCTCAAATAATTTTCATGAAGACCTCATTTCTGCCATAGTTTTGTCCTTGCTTGTTTACAGCTTTCCCAGTTTCGTGCTGACTTGATATTTTGGTGCTTGTTCCAAACTTTGTGTTTTCCTCCAATTCCTTTATGCTGGGATTTGGGTAAACGTCTCTCTAATGTCTGGCTGCCTCTGTCTTTGAACAGGTTCCAGGCGTCCTCAGTCCTCATATTTGAGTTCTTCCTCCTAATTAACATTGCTGATGTATTTTATCATAGTCTCAAGACCGACCTTGCAGTAATGCATGTGATAACACCAGACTTGACTTCAAACAAACACAGCCACTGAGCTTGAGGCACATGACGAACTTCCCAGCAGCATTGTGTTTACTTGCGACGCCATCTTTGTGTTTCTTTCTCTTCACACCCGGATAAGATTGAGATTTCCTCCTTCCCATGGATGCCAATATATGGTGCTTTTCATTGATCTATTCTTCAAATGTTGAGCATTAAGCAAGGAAGTCGTACTCACCATTTATAAAATCATTGCTATGACTCGCTGAAGTGCAGAATCACACCGCTGACCTCCCATACTCACACCAGATGCGCTCACCATACTTACTGGGGTCTGCTTTAGTATTTTAAAATGATTGGTATTTTATAAATTTGTGTAAGCTGATGGTTGTAACAGGAAACAAAAATTGAAATCAAAGCCATATTGTGCAACAAAAATGTACACATTCCAATTGAGATTTAAATTTGATACTTTTGATACTGATAATAAGACACGATCGAGGAAAGACACGATTGTTCTCCCTCTTTAATGCCTTCATCCTCCCTTACCTGAACTATTGTAACCTTGTCTGTGCACGTTCTAGTTACAATCAGCTACACTCACTCTCAGTTATTTAAAAGAGTGCTGCAAGGATCTGCACCCTCTCTCATCCACGTGACCACACTGCACCTTTTCTTTCTTTTTACCAAACTTAACACATTGACACTTATTGACATTTAATAAATTATATACAGGGATATTTATGTTCAAGCATATCAACAAACTTCTCCACATGTCTTTTCATGATATTTTACAGCAGCTCATGATATCCACACTCATTTCACGAGATCACAAGATGACTTATTTCTACCTTTTTCTCGCACATCATACTCTATTGATACACGACGTTATTTTCGGCCACGTCTTGGGAATAGAACTGATGGAGCAGTGAAGGCAAAGTCGTCTGTGTGCCGGTTTAAGTCTTCATATAAACAAAATTTGATCTCGTGTTGTTGAAAGTTTCCTTTCCACATGTTCATTTGTTGTTCACTCTTGTAAATCTCTGCGTTATTACTATTTCATTATTTTTATCTGTTTATTCTAGTTATTGTTATTTCCTGTATTCTTGAATGTTTTTTCCTTCATTTTTTACCATTCGGTAGATTTAAACGAATTTATCGTTTGTCATTTATATTGCTAGTGCATAAGCATATCAACACAAGCCTTGGCTTCTGATGATGCCTCCATATTTGCTTCTCTTCATGTTGTCTTGATTGTATCCTTCTGAGGTCATCAAGTTCCTGATGTATTGCTTTCGTATATTTTTGTTTGACTCGTTATATTGGCAACTATGGAAATAAATGTTTCTTTGAATTGAATTATTGAGATGGTGGGAATGGAATTGTGAGTCAAAAATCCTAGTTTTTGCAGATATAATGTGTAGAAAGCCACAAAATAAGGTTTTTTGATCAACGATTCATGTCCAATTCTCAAATAATCTTGGTGCACCAAACGTCACCCCTCGATGTTTATAGCAGTGAATACAATTAATGTCACATCCTTGTATTTAATGATCAGGATGATGAGATGACGTACCGATAGATGATCACACACACAGACTTTTGGGATTTCCTCGAGCCGATTCTCTCGTGCCGATATCCTGTCGATCCTGGGAAGATGTCACTCTTGATGTAAGCGAAGGTCTTTCCACTGTATTTCCTGTGGGAGATGCTTCAATTAATAACTAACAGTAAAACCTGAGTCTTTGTAAGTTTGATTTCAATGCCTTGTAAATGTTCTTTCAAAGATTCCAGGCACTTTTATGAATACTCCTTTCAAAGGACCAGGTAAAGGTAAATGTAATCAAAAAGGTACTAATCACATAAAGATATGCAATGAAAAACAGGCAATCTGCAAAGTAATTGTAAAATGTGATGAAATAAAGATCCGATCATGAAGCATGCTCTACACCGAGCGTCGGTACTGCCGAAGCAGTTTATATGGCTCGAGTTACAATCCTGGACAGGTGGCTACTCCGACATAAGAAGTCAGGAGAGAAATTTGTAATTTGGCCAAAGTGCTGGAGATCGCTCGTCAACCCTTCGCTGACACTGTGGGATCATTAATGTCCAAAAACTAATGCCGGCAGATGAGATGTCCAGTTCAACGTCCACCCAAGGCATTGCACACACACACACTGCATGTGAAACACCGAGATGACAGTTTATAGCTGTGCTGAGATTCAAACCGAGACGAGACATATTCGAGGTGAGTGTGTGTCGCTCTGGGTCTGGGCCATCCTGCCAGCCCATGACATAATGGAGTAAGTAAATAAAATAGATTAATAAATTTAAACTGAATTATCCATTAGTTTAACATGATGAAACATAAGATATTTAGTCTCCCGATCTGTCTCAAAACATGCTGTAGAAACCAAAGCTTTCATAATTATCATTGGAATCTCCGGCGATGAAGCTGACTCTCAGGGGCCTTTCACTCACTCACCGCAGGCAGGTTGGTGGTCTCGCTGTCTTCTATCGACTCCTTTCTGGATTAGCTCCCCCAGCTCTGTCTGTGCTCTGTCTGCCAAATATTCCTTCAGGTCGTACAACATCTGCCAGCAACCCTCTTCTGGTAAAACTCCCAAAATCAAGACTTTCTGCCCACCTTCACGCTTTCATTCTTCTTTTCTTCCGCCTCTGGAACAAACTCCCTCACTCTCTTCAATCCCACTCCCCCCTCTAGGTCTTAAAAACAGCTGTTCACCACCATCTCTTATCTTCCCCCATCCAAATCCTTGATCTTTTCTTCCCCGGTTAATTCACCCCAGATCCACTTTTTTTAATTACCGACTTCTTTGCTGGAAGTCCTGGCAGTGTCCATTTGTTTTATACCTCTCCCACCCACTCCTACCCCCCTTCCTGTGCCCCTCCCCCCAAGCCCTCTCCCTCCCACAGATCTCCTCATGTCCCTGTTCTCTGCTGTTGTACTTGTGTGCTTCCCTCTCTCTCTCCCCATCTTGTCTTCCGTTCCCTTTATTATATGTTTTCTGTGTCCACTTATGTTTTTTTGTGATTAATGTTACCTCTTGCACAAGCCTTGATCTCATATCCAGAAAAAATAAAATTTATTTTTTCCCCTCTTGTTCATCTTCACGTGCAAAGTTCACACAAGTTCTTGTTCATGCTCATATAGCCACTTATAGGGTCAGCAAAAACATCGATTTTGTAAAATCAGTTTTTGGTGAAGTTTCCAAACCTGTTCAGGTTGTCGACAAACATTTGTTCTTTGTTTATTTTTTCATGCTTTCGAGATTTCTTTCCAGATCCGCCAACCCTCGCTGGAGCAGGGAAAATGGCCTCAAAATGCCTGTTGTGTTGTTGTTGAGATTTCTTTATAATCAGGAGGCTGATGTCACAGCGTGAAACCATCTAAAGAGAACAGACAAGAATATACTGATGATGGGGTGCATTTGAAAAGACAAAGTAAGCACAAGGATTGATGCAGGTCCATGTTTAGACTCAATTAACCTTAATTCATTCAAAACAATGGATAAAGTAAATTTCACAATAGTAGTGTAGAATGGTCGGTTCTGGGACAGGCCACATCCCCGTATCCCCCCTTGCCCCCAAAACAGGAGGTGACTCACCACAAACCGCAAGTGGTCGAATTATTTAATTAATCAAATTATTAAATAATTAATTTCACCTTTTCGCATTTTCACGATTTCCCCAAAATGTCCCAAAATTTCACATTTTCAAATTTCTATATATGACGCAAGTGGGGTAAAGGGTACACCTAACTAACATGTGACGCAAAGGGCAGGCTTCCACATCCCTCTTGTTTCCCAAAATAGTAGATTTTGAAAATAACATGTAATGTTTCGAAAAAAAATCAATTTTTTTGTTGGTATATATAAAATGAATGAACAACAAGACAGAATATTTCAATATACACTTAAACGCAATTAAGCGTTTGGTTGAGAAACTTCTAATATGTATAAACAATTATAATGCAAATAGAGATAACGCACAGGATGAATGATTAAACGTTAATTCTTTTTAAACATATATAAAATGAGTGATTTTTTACCCGTTTGGGAAAGTAAGATAAAATTTAACAATCATGAGAATATCCCAAATTCATTAAGATGTCTAATTCGTTGGTTTAAGCAGCTGTGGGAAAACCTGTTTGCTTTTAAAGATGCTCCTTACCCCAAACTTTTTCGACTATGAAAATTTAATAATTTTCACAAAGTCAAGTTTTCAACCAGAGTATCAACTACTATCACAAGGTTTTAATGCAGGGCTTAAAAAAGAAGATATAATCGGGTTATTTAAACTTCAACACAAACCAAATGATTATAACATTGAAGATGTAATACAACTATTTTGTGATACTCAACAAAAGGGTAAAAATAAATCAAAACCCACATCGTCTATACCTATAACTTGTATTCTCAGAGATAATACGGATGATATACCTTTACCCCAAGATTTAGATGAAACAAAAGAGAATCTCGTTATCTTTGACGATTGTGTTAATGAGAGAAACCAAACGGTTATGGACAGTTACTATACAAGGGGGCGACATTCTTCTTGTAATTGTATTTATCTCAGTCAGTCATACTTTCAACTCCCTCGCCGCTCAATAAGAAACAATGCTAATACTTTTATTTTATTCAAACTAAATTCAATAGATATAAATAATTTTTGGAGAGATAACTGCTCTACCTTATGTAGTAAATAGGAATTTGAGGGTGTTATGAAACATACGGTTGGAAAATATAAATATATTGTTGTTAAAGAAGATGATATAATAACCAATAATTTTCTCGTATAAATAAAATGAATGCCGAAGACCAAGCAAGAAAATTTAAGGAATATAATCAATTGCTTTCAAAAGTTGTTAAACAACAGGAAGAGATAAAGAAGAAATGGAGTCGGAAAGTATCGAGTGAAGAAATATTTGAAAGAAAACAAGAGAGGTTTTTTTAAACCTCTTTTAAAATCTGCCGAACAAAAAGCGGTTTCATTTCAAAATCCAACAGTGGAATTTACTCCCCAAAAACGACAAATGTAAGAAGACCTTAGCCAAAAAACAGAGCAAGAGCTTAGAGATATGAGATATAAGAGCTAGAAGAGAATTAGAATATCCAAAATATGATGAAGGATTACTACTTCAAGAAATTAAAGAGGTAAATTTAACACCATGTTATGCCACAATCATAATCCCGATTATGTTGTAGCAGCCATTCAAACCAGTGATTATATAGAAGACTAAAAAACCATAACGGGTCTCATTCCATCAAAAAACAAACCAGGGGTGTTTTTTCTTGTGGAAGAACCGATATTGATATTTGGTGATGAATTGATGTTTTTAAATTCTACTCACCCAAATGTTAAATTAAACCCAAGATTAATGTTTCTTCTCACAAGCGCGGGGTATGCTAATTCAAAATATTTTGATAATCCCCTTGATATAGAAAAGGATGAAGATATGGGGTATATTGAGTTGTTAAACTCACTTGGTTATAGTGATTATAATAAAAATAAAAAGAATAAGAAATAAAAGCATATTAACGATGCTTTAGATATGCTTGGAATGGCTTCAGGCTCTGGCGTTAGTTTTCTTCCGAGTGGCTTATCACAATTAGTTAATAGATTATTACTGTTGTTAGGTAGTAAGGAGGCGGGAAACAACAATTGTTTTAATGAAACATCAGCCATTCTAGATCAGTTGATGAATATGAAAATAATTAATAAATGTCAATACAAAGATATTTTATCACATGTTAAATAAAATGAGAAACATACCTTTAAGTTTTAACTTTACAAAGAGTGATTACACGGCTTCATTGCCATACCCATTACAACTTGATCCCACAAAGGAAAATGGAGCGGCGTTAGTGTCTGTGGGAACTTATAATACATTGTTTAATATCACGGGAAAAAATAACAAGTTTAGTTATAATCCAGGGAGTGGATATAAAACTATAGACGTTAAACCCGGAGCTTACGAGATTTCTACATTAACTTCTGAAATTGGTCGTCTTATAAAAGAACAGGGAGATGAACCAAAAAATATTGTTATAGGGATTCAAACACACATCAAAATCAACCATTAAACTTTAAAATAATTATAAAATTGATTTCACGATTAATAATTCATTCAGAGAGCTATTGGGTTTCTCCTCAAAAAATATTGAAGATAATAATACGTTTGTCGGTGATAACGTCATTGATATATCCTCAGGTACAAATTCAATGTTAATTCACTGCGATTTGATTGATGGTGCTTATGACGACGGTGTGAGAACAAATACAATATTCTCATTTATCGCTTACTCGACCCCGATTGGTTATAAATTCAGTATGGAACCAACAAATCCCAACTATTTGCCCGTGTCAAGAAAAACCATTAATAAAGAACATTTTAGGATAACCGATCAAAATAATCGTCTGATTTATTTCAATGATGAAATTATAACCATCAGAATTCACCTACATACGTGAAGTTGTTCAACAAATAGATGGAACCCACCTACGTGGAGTTTTTCAAGAATTAATTGACAATATAAAACAATATAACATGAAATTATTATTTTTTTTAGTAAATAAAAACACGATGGTTGTTGTACAAAAACATGAGTTGAGAAAATATAAAATCATTACGAAAGATGGAGATGGGATTGAGGAAGGTATGTATCTTTCACCGTACTATAAGGTTGAAGGTATGTTTCTTGGGAGAGGATACTATAAACCCGAGAGACAATGGGGCATAGGACAACAATTCAGAAATAAAGGAGATGGGTTAATTGATACTCTAATGGGTATTGGTTCAACTATTCTTAAACATAAAGATATAATTGGTCCAGTCGCTTCTGCCGTAGGAAATGTAGTGGGTGCTGTAAAGAGTATAAAAGATGCTCAGGAGTCTCATAAATTACAGGCTCTCAAAGAACTTAAAGAAATTAAAAGGAGTAAAACCGAACTAACCCCGCAAGCACGACAAATACTAAAACAAATACTTCTCGGGTCGGATTTTCAAAAGTTTTAAATATTTTTTTATTATTCTTAAATATTGTCTCGCAACTCCAATTAACATCAGAGTTGCGGATAGCCTAAACGGTCTTATTCAGAGGCAACTATCCAAACACGGATTCGGCTATGGCCGCGCGGGAGGAAGAAGGGAAATGGAGGCTGCGGCGAAAGCACTTAACTGCAGCTCCGGTCCTGTGAGAGGAAATTAACTCAAGCGGCACAGGTTTGAATGGGAAAGGAAACGAATACAAGGGTTTATTCAAGGAAAAGCAAAGACAGTGAAAAAGCACGCGTCAGCAATAAAATAAGGTAGCTAAATGGGGATCCCACACACAACAGATATCAAACACGATACGAGGGAGATCAATTAAAGAAAAGAACACGTCACGTCGTGTACAGTGTACGCGGAGCTTGGCCTTATCTTGTCTTTGTCGTCTTGGTGGCTGCCGTCCAACACCGCTCCTTCCGGCCCGATCGCACACCATGAGGTCCCTTGCTCCAAGTCCCACAAGGCCTCGCTTCAAACGCCACGCATCCCACGCAGGCTAGCGGCTCCACACGAGGTCGATTCGGACCAAAGTCCTGCCGCATCTCAAACCAACTGCTCAAAACGGACTCGGGCTCTGCACTTGAACTGCGAACTGCGCACTGCTTGGGCTCTCTGCGCTCAACTCGAACTCCTGATCCAACCTTTGGATCATCCAGCTCTACCTTTGACTCATCTGTACAGAGCACATTGTTCCAGAAGTGCTGGTCTTTGCCGAGGTGTTCATTGGCAAACTTTAGTCTTGCCCTGATGTTCTTTCTGGACAGCAAAGGTTTCCTCCTGGCCTACCTCCCATGGAGATCAAATTTGTGCAGCCTCTTTCTAATGGTAGACTCGTGCACTTTGATATCAACAGTGGCAAGAGCTACCTGTAGGTCCCGGGATGACATTCCGGGATTCTTAGAGACTTCTTTCAGCATCTTGCGGTCTGCTCTCGGGCTGAACTTGGTGGGGCGGCCTGGCCTGAACAAGTTGGCAGTTGTTTGGAATCTTCTCCACTTGTAGATGATCTTCCGGACAGTCGAATGGTTGATTTCAATTTGTTTGGAGATCTTTTTAAATCCCTTCCCAGACTCATAGGCATCTATATCATTCTTTCTGAAGGACTCAGAGAACTCTTTTGATCTTGGCATGGTGACGCCGCACACTTCAACAACAAAGAGCAAACCAAACTAAATGTCTGAGGTTTAAATAAGACAGGTTCCTCCAAGATCCACTCTAACGATGTTCTAATCATTTGCACCTGAGCTGGTGCACCTGATTCTAATTTTAGGTATTTGAAGTAGTGATAAATGTAGGGGTATACTTACTTTTTCCACATGTGAAATTTGCATTTATGTTTATTTAAATTATACAATGGACTACAAAATGTAAATGTTGCATGAAATTTGTTATATTATATCACCTTTATCTCTCAATATTGTTGAAATGAAGATCAAATAGCTCTATGTTGAAATATGTTGAAAAAGTCAAAACTTTACATGGGGTGTACTTACTTTTTCACGTGACTGGAAGACATTATAAATATTTGTTTGCATGTTTTTTGCGTGTCTGTTTGTGCGTTTCTACGTTACTCTTTCACAGGCGATCTCTAGGCGTACCAACAAGAGACCACAAGTTTTGGGTGTAGGTACTTCAGAATCTGGCTTTAAGCCAGATTCTATGTATAACCACTGATTCTATAACCACTGGTCTATATAGTCATGGAGCAACTCTTCAGAATTTGTCTTTACTCCTTCAGAGGGATCAGAGCACCCTCTTGAGGTGACACATATTTCGTAAATCATGATGTAACACTCGTTGAAATCGCATGATTCTTCTGAACTCCTTCATATGATTTTGCATTCGAAACCATTAAAATAAATGTACAGCCTTATAATCTATCTATAATTCCAGTAATCTCTGTGTGTTTGTTTGTTTGTACGTTTGTACGTTTGTTTGTCTGTGACCGCTGTTTCTCGACAACCACGGGTCCGATATACTTTAAACTTGCCAGGTATATTGCTGGGGACCCGAGGATGTGCCTTTTCAAGGTTTCATATTAATCGGACAATTACTTACCGAGCTATGTCCAAAAAACGATTCAACCAATCAGAGAGCAGCGAGCTATCGCGTGTGCCGAACGTGGCGGACACACTCTGCCTCGGATGGCACATTTGAGAGCGTATTCATTTATTTCACGTTTGCAAACTATGTTGGCGCTATGTTGGCGTTAAACTATGTTTTAAAACTAATAAAAACCCCGGGGGGATTGTCACTGTACTCGCAAGCCGTTCGCCGTTCGCTTTGGCGTTGCGAATGAACCAAAACATTTCATGCACCAAACCATTTCATGTAAAGCGTTCGCCGTTCGCTTTGGCGTTGCGAATGGACCAAAACATTTCATGAACCAAACCATTTCATGTAAATAGAGGGGGGGATATAATTTTAGATATAGATATAGTACGGGCATGCCCTAGTGTCACTAATTTGACTAAAATGTGTGGATAATGATAGAATTTGACCACGTGACAAATCCAAATCCGTCCACAAATAAAGACAGTTTTAATGGAACTGTCTTAACTTTTGCAACGAAAAAAATCATCTTCCCTTTTAAAACCTCCATCAAAAGCCCTTAGCATCAGAGAGGTTTTTACTTACATCGAGCAGGGTCGTTTCAGCGTGAGGACAGCTCGTTTTTCTTCTGTTGAGATTCAGCCCACTAAATGAACAAACTTTGAAGGCATGGTTGATGTCAAAACAGCAAGCAAGGATGAAAAAGAACAAGAACAAAGACTTATCCATCTTTTTCTGGCGAGTAAAAACAGTCTCCAAACTGTAGAAACTGCAGACTCAAAGGGTTACACAAACAGTGAGGTCTAACCTGGTCCTTATATAGCACCTCTCAACACTTTTTGTCCTCTCAACATTTTTTGACCTCTCAACACTTTTATTGTTTGAGGTGTGGCTTTGCTGATGAAAGATGCTGACACCTGTTTCTTGCAGGGAGTACATTGTGAACGAGAACAGCACGGGCAGAGCACATACATCCGCCAGCCTGTACAGTTTGTTTTGTATCCCACTGATGGGCCTGATCCGGATTCTGATCGTCACCAAAATTGAATCGGCTTGTTCTTGTCTTCTAATCATCTCGTCCACCAAGTTTCGCCTAAATCCGTCCACAACCTTTTGAGATATCATGCTATATATAGTTTTTGGCCCTATCTTCCAATGGTGAAACATCACTTAAAGCATTCTACTGGCCGGATCCGAATCCAGATCTTCACCAAAATGTAATCATTTCGTCCTTGTCACATAAACGACCTCAACGAAAATTTTCGTCTCAGTCTATCCACAACATTTTGAGATATCTTGTTCACAGGCAGACAGACAAACAGACAGGGGTGATAACATAATCTCCATCCACCTTTGGTGGCTGAGGTAAAAAATAACAGCCTTTCAAACAGTGCTCCTTTCATGCAAAAACAAAATTACACCTTAAACATTTATTTTACAACATGTTTTGTTCCTTCCTAAATCAAGAAGGAAGCATTTTTTTCCGGTTGAACAAGCACACACTTGTTGCAAGAAGGAAAGGGCATTTTTGTTCAAAGGACATTCTCTACTGTTATGTATTACCTCCCCAAACCCCGGTTACGGTGCACCTCAGAGTCTGGAGCGGGAACACGGCAGAAAGATTTATTATTTTGCGCTTTCTAATAAACCTTGGTAAAACAACACCAATGCAATTGTAGAACAAAACAAGTCATTGCATGAAGAACTCTCACATACACAATAATAACACTGTTAAATAAACGACAATGAAAATGTCACTTGCATCAAATGAACAATACTGTAACGGTTTTGAGAAGTGTAACGAATTTGAGAAGTGTAACGGTTTTTGAGAAGTGTAACAATTTTGGAGGAAGTGTAACGAATGTAAAAAGTATGGTTTTGTTATGTGTAACACCCTCGTAATGTAAATAATGGTCGCAGCCGTCCTCCTAGTTAATTCCATGAAACTTACACACAGGCCACGATATATCTTTTTAAATAGTGGATTTCCTTATTCTATGTAGGCTAAATATGTGTTTCCCACTAGATTGACTTTGCATTGTATCAAACGAAATAAGCGTAGGCCCTTTCAATTTCCCCAATCATCTCCGCTCTCCCAAAGTTCCTTTCAAAAGCGGTGCGAGTGGTGTTCAATCCCGCAAGCCGCCATTGCCCATGTGTTAATCTCGGAGAAGAAAGGCGTGTCTCCACCTCGTCATAGAGGGGAGGAGTGAGCCAACCCCACTTGGCCAACCAGCACCGCGGTTAGCGACCCGGTAGGTGTGCCCTCGCAGCCGGCGGCTCGATTCCGCCCCGAGTGATAAAAGCGACTGGAAGGGACTGCTTCGGCAGATGACCTGGGAGATGAGCGAAGAGGTGACATATGTGAGCTGAGCGGTGAGATGCGAGACGCTCCAAGCCAAAGAGGAGAGGTACTCGGAGAGGAAACCAGCTTTGGAGAGACGCGCTGAAAGGAGGGAGACGGCTCCACCAGAAGGAGAGGAGCAGGTGTGCCCGAGCCAGCGCGTGACGTCTACAGCATCGGCAGCGGATACGCGACGGAGGGTTTTCCCGCCAAAAACGCGAGGAATTGAGAGCTGCTGCCTCCGACCCTGCCTCCCTCTCCAGCAATCCACCTCAAGTCCTACCTGCCTGCAATATCCCCCGTGTAAGTGTGAACGTCGTCTGTCCTACTCGTTGTCCTGGGGTTAAGTAAATTGAATAGTTTAAGCTAACGATGCACTGTGTGACTGCTTCTTCCATCCATTGCTGTAAATAATTTTGGTCGCTCTTTCTTTTTGCTTGTGTGTGTATAATAAATCTGTTCTTCCTCCGTACTCTTTCTTCTTCTCTTTTCATTCTCTTTCGGTCGCTTTAGAGGTTTCCCGATTGAATATCTGTGGTGCGATCTGGTCAACGTCGGGTGGAATCGGGCCAATTGGGGATCCTGTAACGGTCGCGGTTGGACCATCCGCTCGGCCCATCATAACATCTAAAACCGCGTCTGTAACAATACATATGATGGTACCATCATTCCCCAATGCTCTCGAAGCAATTAACTCAGGATACGCCAACCGTGAGTAGAATGTAACATTCCCCAAAATCCGTGCACGAATCTCCACGTGGGGTGAAGCTCGAGTTCGTGTAGAACGGCAAAACAACAGGCAGGTTTTGGCGCGCCTGTGGATTAAGAGTTACGAGCTGAGAGGGCGATATGGGAATTGAGCCCAAAGGTAAACCAACGGCATTCAACACGATGAGGTCGATATGGAAATCCCAAAAGCAAAACAAGATGCACCAAGTGGACAGCCTCTTCTTCTTCGAGGACTGAATGGCGTACAGGCCAGTAATGGAGGCGCTTGATTTCTCCAACAATGACTCACCCTTGGTGATAAAACCTGAGACGCAGGTTTAATTGCACTCGCAATATATGACGATGTCGCGCAATCCCTTTCATGGGAAACCTCAACTCATTCGCGACCAATATAGAAAAACAAGTCCGCTCGCAGCCTTGAGGTGACTCACAGCTCTCTCCTCCTCTCTTTGCCCATCTCGATCTCTCCACTTCCGGTCTCTTTGCCGCGTTTTCCTTTTTCCTTCACAAACATTTATTTTTACCTTTTACTAAAGTCATCTCCATTTCACACAAAAATCTTAACAACAATATTACCTGAAACTAAAAATCTGACAAGTATATAACAACAACAAACGCGGAAGTGATGGATCCGTAACACTACCCTCGAGAGTTGATATGGTGAATAACTGGTTAAAGTTGAAGTGACAAAAGTCTCATTCAAAACAACTTAATAACAGGTGAAATTGATCTCTTTTTTTTATAAATTTTAATAAGAAGTGAAATTGATCACTCTTTTTGAACAATTTATTTGCAGGTGAAATTGATCTCTCTTTTTGAACAATTTATTTGCAGGTGAAATTGATCTCTCTTTTTAAACATTTTAATAACAGGTGAAATTGATCTCTCTTTTTAAACATTTTAATAACAGGTGAAATTGATCTCCCTTTTTCAACAATTTAATAACAGGTGAAATTGATCTCTCTTTTTAAACATTTTAATAACAGGTGAAATTGATCTCCCTTTTTCAACAATTTAATAACAGGTGAAATTGATCTCTCTTTTTAAACAATTTAATAACAGGTGAAATTGATCTCTCTTTTTAAACAATTTAATAACAGGTGAATTTGATCTCTTTTTAAACATTTTAATTACTGATGAAATTTATCTCGCTTTTTAAACGATTTAATAACAGGTGAATTTGATCTCTTTTTAAACAATTTAATTACTGATGAAATTTATCTCGCTTTTTAAACGATTTAATAACAGATGAAATTGATCTCTCTTTTTAAACATTTTAATTACTGATGAAATTTATCTCGCTTTTTAAACAACTTAATAACAGGTGAAATTGATCTCTCTTTTTAAACATTTTAATAACAGGTGAAATTGATCTCCCTTTTTCAACAATTTAATAACAGGTGAAATTGATCTCTCTTTTTAAACAATTTAATAACAGGTGAAATTGATCTCTCTTTTTAAACGATTTAATAACAGGTGAATTTGATCTCTTTTTAAACAATTTAATTACTGATGAAATTTATCTCGCTTTTTAAACGATTTAATAACAGATGAAATTGATCTCTCTTTTTAAACATTTTAATTACTGATGAAATTTATCTCGCTTTTTAAACGATTTAATAACAGGTGAAATCGATTTAAAAAAAGTAAAGGTTTGTGAAGGAAAAAGGAAAACGCGGCAAAGAGACTGGAAGAAGAGGATCGAGATGGGCAGAGAGATGAGTAGATGGCCATGATAGAGATACAGCCGTTAATCGCGTCGAGGCTGCGAGCAGACCTTTTTGATATTGTTTGTGGATGAGTTGAAGCTTCCCCGGGGAGGGATTGCCCGTGACATCATCCTATATTGCAATTGCAATTAAACCTGCGGCAGGTTTTTATCACCAATAGTGAGTTATTGTTGGAGAGAAATCAAGCGCCTCTTTTTCAGGCCTATACACCATTTTGTCTTCGAAGAAGAAGAGGCTGTCAGTTTGGTTCATCTTGTTTTGTCATTGGGATTCCCATATCAACATCTCCGTGTGGATTGCGTTGGTTTCCATGTCGGCTCAATTCCCATATCGACCTCTCACCTCGTAACTCTTCCTCCACAGCCACGACAATACCTGCCTGCTGTTCTCGTCTTTTTTCTTTCTCGTCTTTCCACTTTTCAATAGCGATCAATGCCCCTGGACAACAGGCAAGCAACCATAGATTGGTAATAATAGCGCATGTTTTGATGCGCCTAATGGCCTCCTCGTGCACTACACTTCCTTACAAGGGAACTTCTGTGTTTTGCCAGAAGACTAAATAGAGTTTGTGTGGTGTAAAGGGTATGTTCCAATTCTAGTGAGGGTCTGAGGAGTCGAAAGTGTCTCAAAAGTGTCAAAGTGGAATAAAGGTCTCAAGCTCTAAATAGTAAAGGGTCCAAGCAATGGAAAGCTGTGTAACAGGTCTGAAGTGTTTGAGTTGGAAGGTGCCTAAAGAGTATTGAGGTCAAAAGGAATTCGATGGACTTGAGGGCTGTAAAAGTCTAAAGGGTCTTGGAGTTTAAAAAGGGGTCTAAAGGATGAAGATGTCTTAAAGATAAAAGGGATCTATGTGGTTGTAGGGTCTAACAGGATCTTAAGAGTCTTAATTGTCTTGGCTCAAAGATTGCAGACCCTTGGCAGGACTTGTTTTGTGTATATATGAATATATGAATGAATGATCGTTTTAAGGCAATTTTCCCCGCTAGAGCGGGGTATTTGTGTGTGATGTATTTTATTTGGCAAAAAAATGGAAGTATGTGCTAAATGAGAGGTTGCTGATTGCAAATAAAAGGTCTAAATGGTCCAGTTGTAAATGTGTAAAGGACAAAGATCTGAGAAGGTTTAATGGTCTAAATGGGTCTGAAGGGTCGAAATAGTCTTAAAAGATTGAAGGCGTCTGAAGAGTATGATTTAAGGTCTGAACGTTTGGAACTATCTGAAGGGATATAAACAGTCATAATTCTCCAAAAAGGATCGAAAGGTCAAAGGGGTCTACCGGGTCTAATGTGAAGTGAAGGTCAAACTGTGAATGTCGAATGGTCAAAATGGTGGAAAGGAGTCTGAGGGTCTTATTCGTCTAAGGGTTCTAAAGGGTGTCATGGGGTCTGTGGGGTATTATGAGTCAAAATGGTCAAATGGGTCTAAAAGGTCTTTGAAATGGTCTTTGGGTGGTCTTTTGTGTCTTTTTGGTCCTCTGGGTCTTTGGGTTTTTTTAAGGTATGTTGGGTCTTCTGGGTCTTTAAGAGTCTTTTGAGTCCTCTGGGTCTTCAGGGTCTTTTGGGTCTTTAAGGTGCTTAAAGGGTCTTTAGGTTATATAGGGTCGACTGTAATTAATACACATACTAATGTTTTGTGCGGACAAACAGACAAACCAGGAAGCCGTTCCAGAAAATATGATTTTTGAGAAAGTTTTCATTTTCAATCCAATATGACCCCGAACCACGTGACCAATGACGTCATCAATTTAATTCTGCCAAGCTATGCTTGTGTATATCATGCTCAAGAAATTTAAAACTCCTTGGATCAAGCATTCTACTTGTCTAATTATGACGTCATAATGAGGCACTGATGATATCATGATTATATGTTGTTCACCATGGGGAGTACTTGACAATGAGGCATATTTCCTTTTTTCAATAAAGCGGTTTTGGAGATATAGAAGTGCAAAGTTTTTCAGGTGTTCCAAAATGGCGCCCGTACCACACGACCTATGACGTCATAAATACTCGATCATTTGATTAATCAATGAATCAAAAATACCCTTCACAGCCAAATCACTTGGTCACTGTCTCAATTAGTCCTGCAGGGAAGCAACGGGTAGGATCCGCCAGAAAATAATAATACGAGTTCCGTTACAATGAACTTCGATGCTTGAGGAGGCCATCTTCAAAACCTGCACTTACGCACTTACTAACGCACTCCCATCTTATGGTTGTTAGAAATGGCATTGCCATCATATTTCATCTTTTGAAATTCTGATCATAAAGCAAGGAAGCAGCACATACCATTTTAAAGTATTTGGTGTGACTCGGCCGGGGTTTGAACCACCGACCTCCCAGATTCACAATGGACTATTAAACCATTACGTCACTGAATCTGGGGTAATTGTGATGTTGTGATACTTTCCCTACTTCATTTACAAAGAACCACTTCTGACTCGTTTTGGAAAATTGGACAAAAACCTTCACTGTGTTGAAATTCTTTAAGCTTTAATGAACATTCACCGAAAAACTGCATGAGGTTTTCAAACATTGCACCATCATAAAATAAATGGCGACCAATTTAGTTTTGTTTTTTCATGGAAGAAGTCCTTCAAGGGACTGATAACTCAGCTGTGTGAGCTTTATCCATCATTTCTCTTGGGAAATCATTTACATTGTTCTGCTGAACTATGTGTCTGTAAATGGTGTTCCCAATTGCAGCTCTTCTCAGTGCACATCTGCTCAATTTTGCAGGATATCATGTGACCCATGACTGCTTGCAAACACCTAAAATGGTGCAGATTCTGTAAATTATTCTGGAATAATGACAATAGCATGGCATGTGTCCACAAATGATTTCTTCTTCGAGTTCATCGCCTTCACACATTTACGAGGAGAGATTAAATGAAGCCATATTTAAATCGACAGCAGATGAGCAAATTCAAACACAATATTCATCTGTTTAATCAGTTTTATTTGCAGAAACAAGACATTCATGCAAGAGCATTACACAAAGAGTATAGGATGAGCAAGCAAATCAGAAGAAGAATGATAAAAGGTTAATTGACGTGCATAATATGAAGAATTTGTCAAAAGACTGCCCCATTATTTCACTGATGAACCCAACAGAATACCATCTCCCAATTATTCAATAAATCATTCATATAATTATGTTAAGCATACCATTTGCACAGAGACAACATTAGCAGAAATGCTGAATGATCACACATTTGTTTCATGATAACAAACCAATTTCTTTTACATACGCGCCGCCAATTGAATGCCGTGGGGTGGTGGCTCCAGGTCCAATTCGATAGGGTAATGGTCCATGATACACAGGCCCTGTGGGAGTGTGAGCAAGAGGAATGCATTAGCAAGGTTACTGTCAACATGTCATCATAAACATTTCAAACCTCATCTTTTCCAAAGCAACCTGTTGACTTGTGAGATAACATCTATTGTTGAGAATTTTACACTCTTCTCTGAGTATTTCACATTACAAACAAACATTGGTCATCTTATGTGTTTACGATGGACATTTATCTCCGCCTGAAATTTTGGTCCAGGTTCATTGAACCCTCAGTTACAATGGGGAAAAAGTGTAATCTTAAAACAGAGATTTCCATTAACTGGGAGAACCAAAAAAATAGTTGTGTCCATGGAACACACACAACTGTATTAGTTGTAAACCTGATAATTCTAAATCAAGTAAAAATACAACATTTTCATCCTTTGAGGCCATGTAAAACCCGATTGGTGTACTTCTGCGGATTGTATGGAACGCCAGGTATAACCAAGTACAAAACTATGAACCGTCAATATCAAACTTCACGATGAATAATCGGTATGTTTTGAATCTCCCACCGGTGGCAGGTATACACTGCATCATACCTCCTCCTGACTGAGGAGTAATTGATCAAAAAGTTGAAAGGTTTTGCCGATCCAGGTACAACAGCATTTTGTACTTGCGTTCCAAAAGCAACAAATCTGTAAGTTGGATAACACGTGAGTATTATGTCTCAGAAATGAAGGGGAAATGTGGGGGCAATAAACCCTTACACACAGAGTAGGGCAAAGAGGATGATGGGGATGGGAGTCAAAACGAGGCTTGCGATATACCAGGAATAGCGACATGGTGTGTCCCGGAAATAACTGGTCACATGGGTCATGGGCACCATTTGGTATACATTGACTGCTCATTCAATGAAAACACGACAGCTGATCGTTATTTTTACATTAAAAAAAAGGAAAAACCTAGAGGGATGACATTGCACAAAACAACCAAACAAGGAAGGAATGACACCACAATACAACATCACAATGCTCTTATGGATGACCATATTTTGACATTTTGCTTTTGTTGTGGGATTGTGATGGAATACAGTTTCCCTTGTTTCCAATAAGTGATACTCATTTTGCCAACCTCAGAAGGATGACAGGCTGAATCAACCCACCTGGTGTTATTGAATAGCATGACAGGGGTTTGAACTCAAGACCCTAAGATCTTCAGCCAGCCACCTGACCTGTAAAGCCAACACCAGGCCTGCGTATAACAGCTGAAGGTATGTCATTGTTGCAGGAAAAGGAACCAAAAGGAAATAGGTTGAGACCAAGGGATACAAAGGAAAGGGAGTAGGGGTAGGTCATGTTTAAAGAATCAGGACAGAGTGTGGACGGGAGAACTGCAATTTTGCCATTTTTGTGAATGTTGAAACTGAATATTCCCAAATAGTATCATCATAAAGTATTGTAGGTGCTCATACTATATAATGTCCCAATGCAATTGAGGAATAGCAAACAAACCGGTCATTTGCGTAGTTGATATCCGGTTTCACCATTGTGTCCATTTCGCCATCAATAAGCCATTGGAATTTGCCATAATTGTTTATTCTTGGCTCCTGTGTATCCAGATATTTTGCGATGGTGGAAAAGTCTCCAAGAAACATGACATTCTGTATATAGAAGAAATAGAAAAAGGTCACATTCTCTCTTTGAATCCTCCATCACCAGAATTATATATTTAATTTCCATCCTTCTTTCCAGTTTAAGGATTGAGGGATGTCTGATCGTAGTTGTGAAAATTTATTTGAATCCAAGAAACTCCTTTCATGACAGCAATAATGGCGTTTGATTGTTGGATCCTTAAAACAAGGAATGCATCCAAACACACGTACGTATTCAAGCCGAGTCTTTACAACATGGGTATTAAACTTTATGGAGCACGTCTCAAAGTTTTGTCAAAGATTAAAGGAACAATATTTGATTATAACCTCTTGAATTTATAGTTGTGATAAAAATATTTCAAGAGTCCGAGAGTATGTAGAAAGGCTATTCAATTTGCAATAGGACAGCTGCCCAAGTGATAAAAGCGAGTTATATATTGTTCTTACCTTGTTGGGCCAATGCTTTTCAACTGAATCAAACATATCAAAAAGTTCATCAACTTCTTTTTTCACGTTTGTAGTTGTCAAAACAGGGACAAGAATGCAATCACTGATACCTGAGAAAACCAAAATTTATTGTAGTTTCTAATTGAGAAACTCCATTCAGTAACAGACATGCACAAAAGGTACCACCAGGTGTATCTCTAATAGAAACAATATATTTCCAAAGCTTTCAGAATAATTGGGATCTCCTGCGATGAAGCTAACTCCAAGGGCCTTTCACTCACTCACCGGAGGCAGGTTTGTGGTCTTTCTGTCTTTTACCGACTCCTCTCCGGCCTTGCTCCCCCAGCTCTCTCTGTGCTCTGTCCCCCTAATATTCCTACAGGTCGCACAAGATCTGCCAGCAACACTTTTGGTTAAACTGCCAAAATCTAGGCTCTCTGCTCACCTTCACTCTTTCATTCCCCTTTTCTCCCACCTCTGGAAAAAACTCCCCCACTCCCTTCAATCCCACTCCTCCCTCCAGGTCTTTAAAACAGCTGTTCACCACCATCTCTTATCTTCCCCCATCCAAAACCTTGATCTTTTCTACCCCCGCTAATTCACCCGATACACTTTTTTTGAAATTCCAAGTTCTTTCCTGGAAGTCTTTGCAGTGTTGATATGTTTTATACATCTCCCACCTCCCCCCAAGCGCTCACCCTCCCACATTTCTCTCGATGTCCTTGGTCTCAAATGTTGTGTTTGTGTCCTTTCCCCTCTCTCCCCATATTGTGTTCCGCTCCCCTTATTTTGTGTTTTATGTGTTGGTTGACTTTTTGTGTGATTAATGTTAGCTCTTTCAGGAGCCTCGATCTTGTGTACAAAAAAAAAAAAAAAAAAAAAGGTCCCCAATGTCAGACATGAGATCTTTGCCATCTCTTTGGATAAATATTGTGCTTTCGACACAGTCTGGCATCCCACCTTGCTCTCCAAACTTTCTGCCCATGGAATCCAAGGCCAACACCACATATGTCTTCCTGACTACTTCTGCTCTCGTAGTCAATGTGCATCCATTCATCTCCTCTTTCTGTCAAGACTAGAGTGCACCAAGGCAGTGTTTTTGGCCCAGTCATATTCCTGATATTCAGAAATGATCTCGCTGACTCTCTGAAAAGTCCTCTTCAGCTATTTGCTGATGACTCCTCCCTCTGCCATGACATCCTCCATCCTTCAGACAGATAGCCAGACGTGCTCTCTTCAGACCTTGAAAATAATCACAAGATTGTCAAACACATGGAACATGTCTATCAATGCTGAGAAATCTCTCTCACGATCTCTCTGAAAGGACCATGTGGCATGTGGCAAACCCTCCTATCTACAACACCTCTTGAGGAAGTGCAGTCATTCAAACTCCTGGGTCTCACTTTGAGGCATGATCTTTCTCGGAAAATTACCTTTCAAAGTTGGTCTCCAAAGCCAGCCACCGAATGGACATCCTCCATCATACAAAGACTTTCCTGCCTCTATCTTAGCCTTCAGCCCTGCTGTTGGTATTCCCCTTCTCTCCACTGTTTCTTTTGGCCTGTTGTTGCCTGACCATATTAGTACTCGCTCTTCCACGAACCTCGACGATGTATACAAAAAAAGAGTTCAGGTAATTCCCATTACTAATCTAGACTGCCTAAACCTGAAGTAAATGCAGAACTCCCTGATTGGAAGAATGATTGTTGTGTCATCTTTTTAGAACTCTGATGGTGCAAGATAAACCAAAAACAAGAATGTTTATTTATTTTCTGACACACTGGCGAATGTCTCCACCAAACAGAATGATGATGTCTGTCAGGCATAACCTTATCACCTCCACCACAGAAGGTGGATAGAGGTTACGTTTTCATCCCTGTCTGTTTGCTTTTGTCTATTTGTGAATGGGATATCTCATAAAGTTGTGGACGGATTCAGACAAAATTGTCTTTCGATTCGATTTTGGTGAAGTTCCGGATCCACATCTGGATCCGATCACTTAACCATTGAGAGATCGGGGGAAAGAACCGATATATAGCATGATATTTCATGAAGTTGTGGATGCATTATGACAAAACTACAGGGATGAGTTGGGAAGGCGACAAGAACAAGCTAATTCGATTTTGGCTCCGGTCCGAATCCGGATCTGGCCCATCAGTGGGATACAAAACGTAAACTGTTCAGCCTGGCAGAGGTTTGCGCTCCACCAAGTGTCGTCTAGTTTTGTTCATCAATTCATCCTGACATGAGATGCAAAGGAGAGTTCAAAGTTGATACACGCATTCAACAAAACGTTCTCCTCCCCTAATATCCTTGGGTTGTAGTGGAAAATAATTACTTTATATTTAATTTAATCCATATTTTTGGACACAAAATCCGGGCTGAGGGAAAGGGGGGATATTGGCGACATCCATGAGGATACAAGTGCTCTCGACTTTTGTAGTATTCAGATCTTCATGAACTCTGATAGAGATGCTTTTTATGAAAAAACATTGGTCAATATTTTATTCCTCAAAATTTATGCTTCCACCTCTGGAACCTTGTCTCAGGATGGAATATTTCAATTTATCATTCGGCTTTTCGAAAATTACGATATTTTATCATGCTTCCACATACACATTTAAATACCTTTCCATGGAATAAAAAAAAAACCCTTTTCCTGCCTTGGGGTGCGTAAGGCTCCCGAAGCAGTTTCATTTGGAATGTTACAATCTTGGATGGGTCACCATTCTGATGCAGCATGGCCAACTAAGTGTGCAGGAATTTGGAACTTGTTCAGGTAAATAATGCTGGCAGATGAGAGTCCCAGTTTAACATCCATCTGAAGGACGGAACACACATTGATGAATCACCCTGTCTATGAAACCACAGGATGACAGTTTATAGCTTGGTCAGCTTCGAACCCAGGCGAGATAGCTTGGAGGTGAGTGTGCGTATGTCTCAGCGATATTGTTCGGCCATTTTATACTCCAAGTACAAAACATCAATAGAATACAAAAGGAATCCTTTCTCCACAAAATAATAGTCAAAACCATCTGATCAAACACATCTCAGAACTATGGCTGGAATATGTGAATGATCCCACAGTCACTGGGTGAATATTTAGGAAGCAATCACCATCACTCTGACCAAATTCCAAATATTCCTGCCTATCCAGACAAGAGGCTCTCATTGGTCACCATTTATTGGGGGCTCTTGATGCACTCAGCACACAAAGAACCAAAACCCTCCGGCAATAAGACATGTGTGATATTTCAGCGCTTTATATTCAAAGCTACGTCTGAGTATCGTCAGCTATGAAAATATATTTTGACAACCTGAAGCGCTCCTTAATTTCAAAATTATATTTGTTCAGAGTAGCAAATATTGTTTTGTACCAATAACAGAGCAGTAGTGTAATAATGTTGCTTCTGGGACACCTCCGTTTAACATGGGAAATCCCTATCTAATGTCATTTACCCCCTTGTCTTTTTCAAAAATCATAAACACCTCTATTTCTCCCACCCTCATCTTTATGAACCTTTTGTCTGTAGTACCTATCCTTAATGTTGTTCATTAGACCACTCAAACACTACAAATATTTGTTTTCTCTTATAGACCTATCATCCTTCTTCTACATATCATCTGGCAGATTAATCTTTGACCCACTCAAACATTGACCCATTCACTTCCATATTAATTCTTTCCCTCCCTCATTGCCCCTAAACACCTATATTTCTCTCACCCTGTTCTTTACGAACCTTCTAACCTTTTGACATGTTATCCTTATTCATTAGACCACTTAAACACCTGTGATCCTTCTGACCTCATGGACCTTTTAACCTTTTACTCTTAATATCATCTGGTGAATATAACCCACTCAAACAACGACCCTACAAATATTTGTTTATGCGTGGGAAATAATTTAATTCTCCTACAACTCTCTTCACCATCTAATATATTAACAAAAAATATGTTTGAGTTTGGTTCTTTATTAAGATATTTTAACTGAGCTAAGATAAAATGGTAAACCTCCCTCAATGTTCTTATTTGAGCGCCTCCAGTGCCACACACTTTTTGGTAGGCTCTGCCCACCTTTTGTTAAGCTCCGTCCACTTTTTGGAAAAACCCCGCCCACTTTTTGGTAAGCCACGCCCATCTTTTACTAAGCCCCGCCCACTTTTTGTTAAGCCACGCCCACTTTTTGCTACGCCCCGCCCACTTTTGCTAAGCTCCGCCCACTTTTGCTAAGTCCCACCCACTTTATAAACTCTTCAGCATTGTATCATTTCCAGGTAATACATAACATCATTTTCAGGGAATTTCCATCACATCATTTCCAGTTAAGACACGCCCAGGGAATTTCCACAGGAAATGACACACACCCAGCCCTTCTTATAAAAGGCACCGACCACACAGGCTTTTTCAAACACGCTTTCTGCTTCACTTGAGAATGGACTCCTATGCCGAAATGGAATGGGATAACTTTGCTATTCCTTGGAGTCCTACTACCTGTGTAGCGCTCAACCTTCAGATTGATGAACTGGACTCGAACCTCTTGTCGATGGAGGAAATTGTATCTGAGCTACGAAATGAAAATTCTACTTTTAACACAACTTGGGATAAAGTTATTTTTTTGTTTGAAGATCTTTTGAACAACCAAGACCCACAGAACGAGTTCTACCTTGATGACCCAGCCAAAGAGTTATACCTTGGAGATCCACAAAATCCTGAAAAAGAGTTCTACCATGATGATACTTATTGTGAGTTATCAAAACAAAACCCACTGAACGAGTTCTACCTTGATGACCCAGCCAAAGAGTTATACCTTGGAGACTCACTAAATTTGGGAAAAACTAATTATGAGGTCTGCCTAGATGGTTCTAACTGTGGAGCCTACCTTGGAGACTCACTAAATTTGGGAAAAACAAATTATGAGGTCTGCCTAGATGGTTCTAACTGTGGAGCCTACCTTGGAGACTCACTAAATTTGGGAAAAACAAATTATGAGGTCTGCCTAGATGGTTCTAACTGTGGAGCCTACCTTGGAGACTCACTAAATTTGGGAAAAACAAATTATGAGGTTTGCCTAGATGGTTCTAACTGTGGAGCCTACCTTGGAGACTCACTAAATTTGGGAAAAACTAATTATGAGGTCTGCCTAGATGGTTCTAACTGTGGAGCCTACCTTGGAGACTCACTAAATTTGGGAAAAACAAATTATGAGGTCTGCCTAGATGGTTCTAACTGTGGAGCCTACCTTGGAGACTCACTAAATTTGGGAAAAACTAATTATGAGGTCTGCCTAGATGGTTCTAACTGTGGAGCCTACCTTGGAGACTCACTAAATTTGGGAAAAACAAATTATGAGGTCTGCCTAGATGGTTCTAACTGTGGAGCCTACCTTGGAGACTCACTAAATTTCATAAAATTAGGAAAAGAGTTTTACCTTGGAGACTTTGAAAACTGGTTTCGTTTTGGAGACTCTGAATGGGGGTTTTGTTTTGATAACTCGGAATGTGATACCTATCTTGGAGACTCAACAGGATTGTGGTTATACCTTGGGAACTTGGAAAGTTGGTTTTATTTTGGAGACTCTACCTGTGGGGTACATCTTGGAGACTCTTTGCATTCTAAAGCAATGAACAATGTTCTTTGTTTAATGACGCTTGATTTAAGCAATATCAAGAAAGTTCGAGGAAGAAAATGCTGGAAAATTCTTTCTTCCCATTTCTACTTCTTCAAACTTGAAAGCCTTGAAAGACAGAATTGGAGGAAGAGGAAAAAAAATAAAAATGAAATACGTATTTAAAAAAAGAAGAAAAAAAAAGAAATACGTATTTTTAAAAAAGAAGAAAAAAAAAGATTATGTTAGGGTTAGGGTGGGATTTTGAATGTGAGGGTTAGGGATTAGGTTGGGTTAGGGATGGAGTTGGGTTAGGGATGGGGTTGGGTTAGGGTTGGGATTTTGAATGTGAGGGTTAGGGATTAGGTTGGGTTAGGGATGGAGTTGGGTTAGGGATGGGGTTGGGTTAGGGTTGGGATTTTGAATGTGAGGGTTAGGGTTGGGATTGGGTTAGGGATGGGGTTGGGTTAGGGTTGGGATTTTGAATGTGAGGGTTAGGGTTGGGGTTGGGTTAGGGATGGGGTTGGGTTAGGGATGGGGTTGGGTTAGGGATGGGGTTGGGTTAGGGATGGGGTTGGGTTAGGGATGGGGTTGGGTTAGGGATGGGGTTGGGTTAGGGATGGGGTTGGGTTGGGGATGGGGTTGGGTTAGGGATGGGGTTGGGTTAGGGATGGGGTTGGGTTAGGGATGGGGTTGGGTTGGGGATGGGGTTGGGTTAGGGATGGGGTTGGGTTAGGGATGGGTTGGGTTAGGGATGGGTTTGGGTTAGGGATGGGGTTGGGTTAGGGATGGGGTTGGGTTAGGGTTTGTATATTATTATGACTCACTCACACATACACACACACAAAAGTTAAGCCCCAACTGAAAAGTTGAGGGATTCTGTGTTTGGGGTTCACAGATTTAAAAACGTATCCCCATTATACACACACAAAAGTTAAGCCCCAACTAAAAAGTTGTGGGATTCTGTGTTTGGGGTTCACAGATTTAAAAACGTATCCCCATTATACACACACAAAAGTTAAGCCCCAACTAAAAAGTTGTGGGATTCTGTGTTTGGGGTTCACAGATTTAAAAACGTATCCCCATTACATTTTATTTATTTATTTATTATTTTCAAGGGTATAACTGCTTACTTGTGTTTTTTGTAATTCTTGTGAGTAAAATGAACCCAAGATTTCTTCTCCATTTAAATCATATAATTTGTAGGTCCAAGGGACTGTATCCATTACATCAATGATTTTAAATAATTCACGAGTCCATTTTTGTGTATAACCTTTCTCAAAATGACTTTTCCATTTGTATATTCTTACAATATCACCAACTTTAAACTTGGGCTTTCTCAAATTAATCTCCTTTTCATATTCTAATTTTGTAAATGTTTCTGATGGTTTTGATTGTGTTGATGAATGAACTGTATTATTGTAATTATCTACAATATCCTGAATTAAATACACCCATTTTTGAGAACCGAGTTGTGTGAATTTTTTATATAATTTCTCTTTTAAAGTACGATTAAAACGCTCAATAACAACTGCCTTTCCTTCATTAAAGGTGCTGTATAATTTAATACCCTTCCCCTTAAGAAATTTCATGAATATTTTGTTATAGAACTCTGTTCCCTCATCAGTCCATAACTTCTTTGGTTTCCTTTTATCCCGATCAAATATTAGCTTAAAGGCTAACATTAAAGTATCACCCCTTTTATTTTTTAAAGGGACAACCCAGGCAAATCTACTCCTCAAATCAATAACGGTTAAAGCATACCTGTATCCCCTGTCATTATTCAATTCAATTAAATCAGCGGACCATATGTGGTCAGTGTATTTAGAATAAACCTTCCTTCTTTTAAACTTTGTGATTATAGGTTTGTGTAATTCTTCAGCCAAAAGCTCCTCAGTCTTGATGGCATCATTAGAGCCTAATAGTTTTTTGAGGAATAACCAAGACCAAGTTTCAATTTAGCATTTATCAAATTTCTCACAATAAACCTATCAACTTTCTCTCTCAACGTTGGATTTTGTATCAAAGACAAATTATACAACATTTCGCTGTCGGCTTTATGTTTTTCAGTCAACGTAGTGGTTTTCCCATAAGCAATATCATGCTTCATACACACTTCGTCAACCCTATTTGTAGGTTTAGACCAAGGTTTAGGATTGTCAGCCTCATCTAATCTTTTATCCAAGTTTGTTCCTGGACCACAGAAAGAATACCCTGGAAGGTGTAATTCCCCTGGAATTCCAGTTGTTGTAAATTTACTTCCTGACAGAAACTTTTGTATGTCTCCTCCTCTTTTAGAGAGATGAATTGGCACTTTTTAGAGCCACATACTTGACATATTCCTTTTTGATAAACTCTATTATTTTTAGCTTTAACATAAGAGATATTTTTAGATTTAGTTTTCTTTTTACATTTGAGACAATAACTCATATTTATTTATCAGAAAAATTCCGACAGAGTATCAAAACCTTTTTGGTTTTCAACATATACATTTCAATCTTTATTTTTAAAACATAAAGAATCCTAAGGAATGCCTTCACTCTCTCCTCCATTTATTTACAAATAAAAACTAACTAAAGTCAATGACCACACAACATCATCAATCACATAATCTTTTCCTTCTTCTTCTTCTTCTTCTTCACCACTTTCTCGTTTAAATCTCTGAAATTGAAGACATTGACGTTCTTATTTTTGAAACCATTATCTTCATAAGAGTTGTTAATTCTTTAATTTCCTCTTCGGTGCGTTGAGATTGATTTATTTGCTTTAATACACTCAATCTTTTATGAATCTCAGTGATTTCCATCTTTTTATATTTTTCCTCCCTCTCTCTTTGCTCCCTCTCCTCCTCCTCCATTTTCTCCCTCTCCTCCTTCTCCTTTTTCTCCCTTTTCTCCCTTTCCTCCTTCTCCCTTTTCTCCCTTTCCTCCTTCTCCTTTTTCTCCCTTTCCTCCTTCTCCTTTTTCTCCCTCTCCTCCTTCTCCTCCTTTTTCTCCCTCTCCTCCTTCTCCTCCCTCTCCCTTTCCTCCTTCTCCTTTTTCTCTCTTTCCTCCTTCTCTTCTTCAACTCCTTCCTCATCCCTTGCTACCCTTGAGTTTGAACCCCAAAGAATATTATACATATACTCATCTGGATTTTGAGATATTCTTGTATCTATAATTATTTTTCTCATAATAGGATACCAATAAGATTTGTTGACGATTTCTAAAAGAGTTTTATATTTCATAACTTTGAGAAGTTCATTTTTATTTAATATTTTAAACAAGTCTCTATTTGTGGGTTTAACAATATCAGTATAAGGCCAGTTTTTAATGACAAAATTCCCATGTATATGCTCCAAATCATAAGGTATGTAATACCGAGCACCCTTTTTCTTGTAGGTATCCTTGAATACAAAAATTATAATTCTCTTGTAGTCTTCTTCCTGCCATTTATGTATCAGAAATATATGTGAGATTAATATTATGACAGGTAATACCACCCCATCTTCCACTACCAAATCGGTTTGTATTCCTCGGCTTTCTATCCTTATCTCATTACCTTCCTTCTTTGTCATGCGAACCATCGCTATACTATCATATATTTTTATTTTCTTAAAATCACGTATTTGTTGTTTACTAATTGTACTTCCACATAAATCCTTATCTTCACCAAGTGGATAATATTCTTCTTTACGAGACTGATTTAAATCATGTAGGTCTTCTATGTTTATTGAAAAAGACCAATTATACCCTAAATCAGGCATATCATACCCCCATTTATTAATTCGCATATTAACTAAATGTCCTTCTTTATAAAATTTAATTGTAAGCAGGTAGTTAAATTCAATGAGGAAAGGTGTATGGTCAGTATAACCAGGTGTTGTGGTTGTAAATTTTACTTGTTTCACAAAACGTGCTGTTTTCTTTAAAGATATATATTGTGATAAATCACTGAATCTAATCAAGTCATTCGCATCTGTAGGGTTTGGATAATTGATTAATTTATAAGTATTCTTCATATTAATATTTTTACTTACACTATATTTTTGTCGTTCAGCCTGTGCCTTTGTATAATAATTTGATAAATCAATATCCTGAGAGGATTTTCCAAAGATAGAACCATCTTTTCCAACATAGGTCATTTATATTAGATAAAAAATGATATCATAAAAATTTTCATTATTGTTGAGTTGAAATAATACATATAAACATAATTGGCCACAACATTTAGAATTAATTTCTTGAACTTGGAATGTTTGATAAACACCATTCTGTAAGAATTGTATTACTTCAACAGGTGGTGGCATACCATAACTATCAAAATAATATTTATCCTGACTATTATGAATACAAACCCAATGAGAACCATTCTGTGTGTCTAAATTCATAATAATATTCTTTGTATTCTTATTTATATGTGTTAATTCATCTCTCATACAAATAACCACATTATCAATTTTTAGTGTTTTACAATACTTAGCTAGTTCTATATTTGACGTTGTATTCTTTCCAAATTGTTTAAACCATTTATCCATTTATTTATGAGAAAGATACAATCCATTACCCCGTTTAGTTAGTTTAACACCCGCTTGAGCGATAGAGGAAAGCATATCTCCAACCAACAATCTAGCTTTATCAGGTAGACTTTCAAGTTTTTGAGCAAAATCTACAATTACACCACTTCCACTAATTTGTTTCTCCAACTCCTTGTTATGTCTTTCCAATTCTTTTTGAGCTTTTAGTTGTGCCTTCCTTTCGTTAGCAGTTTTTACCGCTGCTGAAATACCACCAGTCAATGCTCCCGCCGCACTTAAACCAGCAAATAAAGGAATTAGAAACGGGAGAAATCCTCCTCTTGACTCGTCTATTGAATATTTCTTTAACATAGGTTTCGTCATTTTAATTTTAAGTGATCCAACATCATTTAGTGTTTTTACTTGTGTGTGTGTGAGTAAAACATCAATTCTTACAGCTCCTTTTCTTTGAATTGTATTAACATTAATAATACAAGGCTTTTGATTTTGAATACAAGATGTTAATTTATTAAGATTGATTTGATTAACATATACCCCAACCATTTATTTATGAGAAAAAACCTATGTGATATTAATCATAACACCATTATCTGTATTAATCTGTAATTCTGTTTCCTCCAAAAGCAAACAATATGCATTAACCTCTTCACTCTCCCCTCTTTCAATGTATAGAGAAGTATCCACTCGATTAGACTTTATAGTTTCCTTTTGAGAACTCAGGTCAATTGCGTAGATTGTATAAAGTTTTGAAACGCAACCATATCCAAAATAGGATCATTATTACCATTACTTTCACACACCTTTTGGTAGGACTTGTAGGCTTCCGCATAATCATTTTTTTCCCAATCAATTTCCAATCTATCTCGCGGATAAAATGTGCCATCAAGAGAAACCCGAAGTTGTTTCACCTTTGCATTATCACTCAGGGCATTATTCTTATTAGTACCGTCCTCTCCATCTGGTTTTTTAAAAATGAGCCAGAGGTATCGTGGCTTTCCTTGAAGAACACCTAAATTCCAAGTGTAGGTAGTGTGTTCCAGTTTAACGTGTTGACATCTTCTTTTAAGGTATGATACATTTAGCGGTTTCTTTGAGTTAAGTCTTCTATTTAACATCTCTTCCGTTTTAAGATTAGGAGTATATTCACTGATATACCAACACAAATCATTAATAACAAATTTATTATTTTCTCCAAAAGCATTTTCATCCCCAAAAAGCAATCTATTTACATTATCATTCCTTTGTAGTTGAAATCTAATTTTAAGCCCATACAAAACTTTATCATAATCACAAAATCCAAATATACCTTTCAGAGGTACTGCTACGGTAAAACTATTCTCAGCTTTTGCGTCATCATTATACATTGACTTCCTTTGACTATAACCAGGGTCTGCGTTTGTACCCGTTGACATATCAGGAATAAAACCCTCAACAGCTCCCTTACCCATTCTATCACTAAACGAATATAGTGTAAATTTCATCATTTCAGATGTAGCAGAGACATAATCAACCGCTTCAACCTCTTGTGTTCCAATATACAGGCGGACACTGTCAAACATTTTCCAGAAGAAATCATTTACGAGTGTAGCATTAGTATTATTCGCAGCCTTAGTGAATTTAAATTTACACAGCAAGAAACTATCAGCTATATTCAAGTAAGTTTGTTGATTATTTATTTCAAAACTTTTTGTTCCGTTTGAATTCCAGTCTGTTCCTGTTATAGCATTTACCTTAAAATAGTCTTCCTTTTTAGTGGAGTTTGAAATGATAATCGTATCATCCAAATCATAGATACTATCAATCGCTTCCATACTTGTATTTATATAGCATTAAAATTGTTGAAACCCTGACCCAAGTATTTTAATGATTTTTTGTCGTTCTTGTGAAGATAGTTGAGTTTTACCTTTTTTTATTTCTTTGATTGCTTGTAATTTATGAGACTCCTTTTGAGCATCTTTTATACTCTTTATAGCACCCGCAACGGAGCCCACGGCAGAAGCAGTTGAACCAATTAGGTCTTTATGTTTAAGGATGGTTGAACCAATACCCATTAGAGTATCAATTATCCCATCTCCTTTATTTCGAAATTGATGACCTACACCTCGTTGTCTCTTAGGTTTATAGTATCCTCTACCCACATACCTTGTATAGTCTGGTGAAAGGAACATGCCCTCCCCTGTAATTATTTTATATTTTCCCAACTCGTGTTTTCTCACAATAACCATTATTTATTTATTGAAAAACTTCACGTAGGTGAATTCTGATGGATATAATTTCATCATTAAAGGATATCATACGATTATCTTGGTCGGTTATCCTAAAATTTACTCTGTATATGGTTTTTCCTGACACAGGTAAATAGACAAGATTTTTTGGTTCCATATTAAATTTATAACCAATCGGGGTTGAGTATGCACTGAATGAAAATATTGTATTTGTTCTTATTCCATCGTTATAAGCACCATCAATCAAATCACAATGAATTAATACTGAATTTATACCGGAGGATATTTGGATAACATTATCACTGTAAAACGTCCCGTTATTTTCAATCTTTTTTGAAGAGAAACCCAATAGCTCTCTAAACGAATTTTCAATCGTGAAATCAACTTTATAATTATTTTTAAGTTTAATAGTTGATTTTGAAGTGTGTTTTTGAATATCTATTACAATATTTTTTGGTTCATCACCTTTTTCTTTCATAAGGCGAGAGACTTCTGAAGATATTTGAGAAATCTCGTAAGCTCCAGGTGAAACGGTTATAGTTTTATATCCACTTCCTGGATTATAACTAAACTTGTTGTTTTTCTCTGTGATATTAAAAAGGGTATTGTAAGTTTCCATTGACAACAAAGATGCCTCATATGAGGTAAGGGGGTCAAGTTGTAGTGGGTAAGGGAATGAAGCTGTGTAATCGCTCGTTGTGAAATTAAAACTAAGAATTGTGCTTCTCATCTTATTTAATATCTAATAAAATATCTTTGTATTGACATTTATTAATTATTTTCATGTTCATCAACTGATCTAAAATGGCTGAGGATTCATTAAAACAATTGTTGTTTCCAGCCTTCTTACTACCTAACAACAATAATAGCCTATTAACTAATTGTGATGGGTCATTTGGAAGAAAACTAACACCCGAACCAAGCTTACTTAAAGCATCAATAATATGTTTCTCCTTCTCATTCTTCTTACTTTTACCAGCAACAGAAACTCCATAATCAAGTGCATTTAGCAACTCAATATATACCCTATCTTCCTCTCTTTCCATATCAAGTGGTTCCTCAAAATATTTTGAACCGCTGAATCCGGGGTTTGTTAGAAGAAACATTAATCTTGGAGTTAATTTAACATTTGGTTGAGTAGAACTCAAGAACATCAATTCATCATTAAATATCAATACCTTTTCTTCCACAAGATGAAACACTGCTGGTTCTTCTGTTGGAATGAGACCTGCTCTGGTTTTTGAACCCGCCGAATATTCATTGTTTTGAAGAGCTTCCACAACATAATTAGGGGGTTGATTTACCTCCTCAAGTTTCCGAAATAATCCCTCGTCATCATATTCTAATTCACCAAGTTCTTGTTTTGTTATCTGACTAAAATCTTTGAGCATTTGAAGTTTTTTCGGAGTAAATTCTACCGTGGGAACTGTAGGGTGTTGAGTTTTCAAAAGTGGTTTAAAGAATTTCTCTTGTTTTCTTTCAAAGGCTTCTTCACCAGTTAGTTTCTGTCTCCGTTTCTTCTTTATCTCTTCCTGTTGTTTAACAACTTTTGAAACTAATTGTTGATGTTCCTTAAACTTTCTTTCTCTTTCTTCAGTATTCATTTTCTGTATTTATTTATTGAAAAATATCATTTAGTATCTCATCTTGTTTCACAACAATATATTTATATTTTCCAATCGTGTGTTTCATATAATTTTCAAATTCTTTTTTACTACATAACGTAGAGCAATTATCTCTCCAAAAATTATTTACATCTATTGAATTTAACTTAAATAAAATAAAAGTATTGGCATTGTTTCTTATTGAGCGTCGAGGGAGTTGAAAATATGATTGACTAAGATATATACAATTACAAGAAGAATGTCTCCCTCTTGTATAGTAGCTATCCATTACTGTTTGGTTTCTCTCATTAACACAATCATCAAAGATGACAAGGTTCTTTTTTGATTTATCTAAATCTTGAGGTGAAGGTATATCATCCGTATTATCACTGAGAATACAAGTTATGGGTTTCGATTTTGATTTCTGTGTATCACAAAATAATTGTATTATATCATCAATATTATAATCATTTAGTTTGTTTTGAAGTTTAAATAAACCGATAATGTCTTCCTTTTTAAGACCCGCATTAAAACCCTGTGAGAGTAGTTGATACTCGGGTTGAAAACTTGACTTTGTAAAAATTATTAAATTATCATAATCTAAAAAATTAGAACCAAGGAGCATCTTTAAAAGTAAACAGGTTTTTCCACATCCGCTTGAACCAACTATTAGACATCTCAATGAATTTGGAATGTTTTTATGGTTATTAAATTTTATCTTATTTTCCCAAACGGGTAAAAAATCATTCATTTATATATTTGGAAAACAAGTTATCCAACTTTTTTTGAGCTATTTGAGAAACTCTATATTTTATCCTGAGTTCGGGTTTAATTTCAAAATAATCCATTATTTTATTTATATAGTATCTTGTATTAACATTTCCATTAAAATTATTTTGAATAATAAATATCATTAAACCCTTATACATTTCCTCAATACAATTAGTCTCTTCCCTTGAAAGAAATGGTGTATTATCATCACAATACTTAACATTCATCTCTCTTATTAATCTTGTAAAGTAATTCATTTTTGGTTCTAATTTAAAAGAGTTATATATTTTTTTATATTTCTTATTATCATTAATTAAAATTAAATCACAGAAAATACATTGTTTATATGAATCCTCATCATTAAGCCCCACTCTATCACAAGCCGGACAATTCTCTAATTTATCATATGGAGAGTCTGGAAATTCTAAATATCCTTCAGAACTTATCATATTTATGTGGTAAATTTTTACTTAAACTAAACGCAAGTTTATTCATTAATAAATACAATGTTTCAAAGCACAAAAGACAAATTTCAATCAATCTCTACTTCGGTGGAAGATATAGAAAAATATGTCAAAGATGTTAAATTGAACAAAGATAAATATGGAAATTTTTGGGTAAAACCAGTTATGGAAAATAACATGAGCCCCTCTATTTCATTTAAAGGAAGAGCTCTAACTATACCTGGAAAGACATCCATTAAAGTAAATCTAACAAAAGTTTCTCCTCTACTCCTGGCAATTTATTCAAAGCTTGAAAAAGTGATTGACCACGATACTTTGAAAAAGAATGATAAGACCATTAATAATTCTAGAGGAGACATTTGTATTTTCTTTAATAATCCAAAGGGTGTAGATCTAAGTAAAATGAATGATGTTAATATTTCTGGTGAAATGTCATTTCGTTCTATGATAGTTAGAGATTATTTAAAGATAACTTTTGATATAAAAATTGTAGAGATTGAATCTGTTAATGAAAGAAAGTATATAGATATTGATGGGAATATTTTTCTTGCTAATTAAATATGAGTCAATACAGCAGTGAAGATTTTACTATTTCATTGAACTCAGACGATAGTGATGATAGTATTTCATTGAACTTGGACGATGGTGATGATAGTATTTCATTGAACACAGATGATAGTTATGATACTAATAGTTTGTGCTCAAATGATAGTTATGAGAGTAGCTTTATTGATGACTCTGAGTATGATTCTGAGTATTCATGTGATAGTTATGACTTAGATGATTCTGAGTGAAAAAGTGTTTTAGTTTAAGCACAGCGATATATATAAAACGGAGCTGTAAAGCTCAAAAGTGTTTTATTTTAAGCACAGTGATATATATAAAACACCACGTTTTCTCACGCTATAAATATGGTTTATTGTGATACTTGCGAGAAGGAAGTAAAATATTATAAACAACATATTCTCACCGCAAAACATACATACAACATTTTAAACAAACTTTCCCCTCTTCCACCTGAAACAAAACACTGTTCTACATGTAATAAAAATATCCTCAAGAAAGGCTTCAAAATACATCTTAAAACAAATCTACATTTATCAAATTTTATCACAACTAAAAACTCTGATGGAGCATTCAAAGGACATATTAAAATAAGAGTCTTTAACTTCAAACCTCCTGAACCAGAGTCTATAGTTGATGCTGTAGAAATAGTTAAACCTGCTGTTCAAACGTTGATTGAAAAAACACTAAAGGAAATGAAACCACTTAAATTTTATATGGGAGTAAAATTAGAAATGACAAAGGATGAAGGAGTTATAGATGCACCATACATGAGAACTGAGCCACACTTTATATCTTCATATCAAGATTTTAAAACATCAGGAGTCTATGATGAACTTATTAAACAAGAGCAAGATGTGGATAATTCAATCGTAGGAAGTGGATTCAATATAGGAAAAATTATTTACATAGACATTCATATTCTTAAATCAGATCCTCTAAAAGCTTCTTCTTACATTGATTTACCCAGTGTTATCAAAAATAGAAAAGCAGTTATCAATATCAAAAATAAAGACAATAAATGTTTTCTCTGGTCTATTTTAGCACACTTACATCCTCCACATTTTCATGATGAAAGAGTATCTCATTATAAAAAATATGAGAATACATTAAATACGAAAGATCTAAAGTTTCCGATGACTTTAAATGATATTCCTAAATTTGAAAAGATGAATAATTTATCAGTTAATGTTTATGGTCTAACAGAAACAAACAACATTCAGGTTTTAAAGCTTTCTGACAATTGTAAACAAACTCATATTAATCTTCTATATTTTAATTCAGACGAAAATTCACATTATACATACATCAAAGATATTGCTAAATTAATAAAACCACAAGTCTGTAAGAGAACAAATAAAATATATATTTGTTTGCGTTGTCTTAACTTCTTCAATTCACAAGAAAGATTAGATAAACATTCAAATTATTGTGGCGAACATAAATCAACGGTAATCAATATGCCTAAAGAAGGCTCAAAGATCACATTCAAAGATGAAAATAAAAAGATCAAACATCCATTTGTTATATATGCTGATTTTGAAAGTATTTTAGAAAAAATTGATACTGCTTCTCAAGATCCAAAAGAATCATACACAAATAAATATCAAAAACATACTCCTTGTGGTTTTTGTTATTATATCAAATCATCCGTTGGTGATAAATATAACAAGTTAGAGATGTATAGAGGCTCAAATACCCCAGAGGAGTTTGTGAAACGACTAGAAAAAGACTGTGTTCGATTAACCAAGATAATGAGAGAAACCAATAAACCAATGTCCTTAACAAGTAAAGAAAAAAGGGAATTTATAAAAAACAATGTCTGTCATATTTGTGAGGAGAAAATTGGTAAAGGTCTAAAGGTTAGAGACCATTGTCATCTCACTGGTAAATATAGAGGTCCGGCTCATCAAAGTTGTAATATTAATTATCAACTCCCCTCTTTCATTCCTGTCTTTCTTCATAACAACGCTCATTATGATACACATCTATTTATCAAGGAACTCTCAAAGACTTCTGGAAGTATCTCAGCAATTCCAAACACGGATCAGAAATACATTTCATTCACAAAAACAATTCACACATCTCCTATTACTCATATCAGATTTCTTGATACATTTAAATTCATGGCAAGTCCATTGGTTAACTTGGTTCAAAATCTAAAAGAGTTTCCATGTCTTTCAGAGTATTTTTTAGATAAAGATTTTCTAACACAAAAGGGAATTTACCCCTATGACTATATGGACTCATTTGAGAGATTCAATGAAACACAACTTCCTTCAAAAGAAAATTTCTATAACAAATTAAATAATAGTCATATATCTGATAAAGATTATGTACACGCACAAAATGTTTGGGAAAAATATAACATCAAGAATCTTGGCGAGTATCACGATTTGTATCTCAAAACTGATGTGCTTTTATTGGCCGATGTATTTGAAGCCTTTAGATCTGTTTGTCGCACTGGATATGGATTGGATCCTGCTCACTACTACACAGCACCTGGATTGGCCTGGAGTGCGATGTTGAAAATGACAAAACAAGATTTGGATTTGATAACCGATGTTGATATGCTTTTGATGATTGAAAAGGCAAAAAGAGGTGGAATTTCACAAGTCTGCTCGAGTAGATACGCAAAAGCAAATAACAAATATCTTCCAAATTATGATCCAACGAAAGAGAGTTCTTACTTGATGTACTATGACGCGAACAACCTGTATGGCTGGGCAATGTCTCAGGCTCTTCCTTATGGAAAACTTAGATGGGTAAAGGAAAAAGACTACAAAAACGTTTTACAAGATGTATGTATCTCTACACAAAAAGAATTGGATGAAGAAAAAGTTGGTTATTATTTTGAAATTGATTTAAAATATCCAGAGGAACTCCATAACCTACACAAAGATCTCCCATTTGCTTGTGAGAAAGCAAGTCCAAAGAAAGAATGGTTGAGTGATTATCAACGATCGTTTGATATAGGTGAATCAACAGAAAAATTACTTACTACATTATATAACAAGAAAAATTATGTTCTACACCAAAGAAATTTGCGACAATATTTATCAAAAGGTCTAAGAGTAGAGAAGATCCATAGGGTTCTAAAGTTCAATCAAAGTCATTGGTTAAAGGGGTACATTGATTTTAATACACAAAGAAGAACAGAGTCAAAAACAGATTTTGAGAAAGACTTTTATAAATTGATGAATAATGCGGTCTTTGGTAAGACTATGGAGAATGTGAGGAAAAGACAAAATATCAGACTATCAACATCTTGGGAACAAGCATCAAAATTAATTAATAGACCGAGTTTTACTCGAGCTGAGGTCTTTACTGAGAACTTTTGTGCGATCCATTTGATTAAAGAGAGTATTGAAATGAACAAACCTATTTATATTGGAACAACAATTCTTGATTTATCAAAGTCATTAATGTATGATTACTTTTATAATAACTTGAGGAATAAATATCAAAATGATGTTAATCTACTTTATATGGATACAGATAGTTTTATTTTGAAAATTAATACCAACGATGTTTATTCAGACATGAAAAGAGACATTAATATCTATGACACGAGTAATTACAGTCCAGAGAGTGAGTTGTTCTCTTCTAAAAATAAAAAGGTGATTGGAAAGTTCAAGGATGAATTAGGAGGAAATGTTATGAGTGAATTTGTGGGATTGAGGTCAAAGGCTTATGCTTATAAATACATTGTGAATAACGTTGAAAAGACTGATAAGAAGTTAAAAGGTGTAAAGAAAAATGTTATTAAAGAAACAATAAACTTTAAGGATTATTATAACTGTTTAACAACAAAGAAAGAAGAGTTTAGAAAGATTAATGGAATAAGAAGTTATAAACATCAATTATATTCAGAAGAGATAAATAAGAAAGCATTGGGGGCTTTTGATGATAAGAGGTTTATTTTAGAAAATGGAATTGATAGTCTCCCTTATGGTTATATAAGTATATAAGTGATAAGATATATATATAAGTGATAAGATATATATAAGTGATAAGATATACATAAGTGATAAGATATATATAAGTGATAAGATATATATAAGTGATAAGTTAAAAAGGGGGGGGGGGGGTTGGGGATTTTAACGGGCTACCGCCGCCTTTTTTACTATTATATAAATGATAGAACCAAGTATCAACCAGACTAAAGAGTGGAGGTGTAATCAACCTTGGTATATAAATGGAAAACATAATGAATGTGAAAAATATCAAATAGGTATAATTGAAAAGGCAACTGGTAAAAAAGTTCACAAAACAAATAAGAGAATCAATTTAAATACCGGTGAATTGGGTAAAAAAGATGGAAATATTTTTGAGTGGACGGAAAACTTTGATGGTTGTCAGGAAAATATATACTTTAATTTAAAAATGGTATGTGGCACTGGAGGCGCTCAAGCAAGAACATTGAGGGAGGTTTACCATTTTATCTTAGCTCAGTTAAAATATCTTAATAAAGAACCAAACTCAAACATATTTTTTGTTAATATATTAGATGGTGAAGAGAGTTGTAGGAGAATTAAATTATTTCCCACGCATAAACAAATATTTGTAGGGTCGTTGTTTGAGTGGGTTATATTCACCAGATGATATTAAGAGTAAAAGGTTAAAAGGTCCATGAGGTCAGAAGGATCACAGGTGTTTAAGTGGTCTAATGAATAAGGATAACATGTCAAAAGGTTAGAAGGTTCGTAAAGAACAGGGTGAGAGAAATATAGGTGTTTAGGGGCAATGAGGGAGGGAAAGAATTAATATGGAAGTGAATGGGTCAATGTTTGAGTGGGTCAAAGATTAATCTGCCAGATGATATGTAGAAGAAGGATGATAGGTCTATAAGAGAAAACAAATATTTGTAGTGTTTGAGTGGTCTAATGAACAACATTAAGGATAGGTACTACAGACAAAAGGTTCATAAAGATGAGGGTGGGAGAAATAGAGGTGTTTATGATTTTTGAAAAAGACAAGGGGGTAAATGACATTAGATAGGGATTTCCCATGTTAAACGGAGGTGTCCCAGAAGCAACATTATTACACTACTCAGAGCATTATGTAAAGTAGAGCGAAAGTTTTTCATACTGACCGGTGTTCTGGGCCTGAAACCTGATGAAGAATCTCCTTGTATCAAAGATTTCATAATCTTTCATTCGCTGACTTCTTGTTGAAGCAATGTATTTGACCTCTCCCAAGTCTGACCTGCAAACATAAAAACACCATGAGAGGCCATTGTTCCCCGCAGAGCAGGGGTTGACCTTTTTCGGGCACCTTGGTCCCCTTTTTGAAGCAATGTTTTATGGCCGGATGCCCTTCCCGCCACCAACCCTGTGAGTCGCCTCTTGCGACACACAGGGAATTACCAGTGAACTGGTACTCAATTTGCCGACCTCGGAAGGATGACAGGCTGAGTCAACCCCGCTGGTGTTAATTCAGCGATCGATCGCGATGCAAACCCAGGATCCGAGGATCCCAAGCCGACACCCTAACCGCTAAGCCAACACCAGGCTAACCTGCAAACATAGAAAACGAGTCATTAAACTTAGATTGACTCATGTACCTGATGTAATACAAACGTCCTGCTCACATTTCTTACATGAAGGGTTTTCAGCTTATTTAATGTTTGGGCTGACCCCATGACACCAGGATTGCAAAAGCAAAGACCCCTTTCAGGGACTGGTCCCTCTCAGGAAATGAATACTTCTTTCAGACATGAAAGTTCTTTGTTACTGACAAATGCGCGCAATTTCAAAGGATTATTTTTTCTACTTGGTCTCAGACTCCTGGAGAAGTTGCACAACAAATCACACACACACACACACACACACACACACACACACACACACACACACACACACACACACACACACACACACACACACACACACACACACTAAGCAACCACTTGTTCCATGATTTTCAGTCATCTCACTGTTCTTCATATCCGTTGAATTTTTCGTTGTGGTCACATGGAAACTGTTGGGCCGTACTTCCCTGGGTCATACTTCCAGCACTAACTAGATTATACTTAAATTGGTTCAATGTAGATTGTTTCACTCTTGGCCATTTATCTCATGGTGTTGTTCCACTTCATAAATGTTCTTTGACTGAATGTTTTTCTTCATCTCCTTCCGAAAATTCCCCCTTGAATCTCGTGAACCATTTTACTCATGTGCATTTGTCTGGTGGTCTGCTGAAGAAAATGTCCTCAGGGATGTTATCAAATTGGTTTATTAGTCTGAAGACTTGCAACCAACCTATCGGCTCTCTTCTTCCTCTTCTTTAAAATTGGGATAATTTTGGGTTTTTCATCATTTTGATGTATGCAATCCTTCACTTCATTGATAAGTTTTTTTCATGATACTTTGCATCTTTTCCAGTGTTTCCTCATCTTTATTTAGGAGGGGATTCCAGACTGGTAAACAATATTCCAACTTGGGTGTTACCATGGCGACTTGTAAAGAAGGTCAAATGTTCTTTTGTCCACATATTTCAATTACCCTCTTTATTTCTTTTTCTTTTTTGTCTACGAGATCGAGGCAAGTGTAACAGCTAACACTCATCACAAAAAAAAAAAAACGGACACATAAAACATAAAATAGAAGGGAGCGGGAGACAAGATGGGGAGAGAGAAGGAAGCACACAAGTACAACAGTAGAGAACAGGGACATCGGGAGATCTGTAGGAGGGAGAGCGCTTGAGGGGAGGAGGCATGGGAAGTGGGGGAGGGTGTGAGAGGGGTATAAGACACATGGACACTGAGTGGACTTCCAGGAAAGAAGTCGGTATTTCAAAAAAGTGGATCTGGGGTGAATGAAGAGAGTGGGGGAGTTTGTTCCAGAGGTGGGAGAAAAGAAGAGTGAAGGTGAGCAGAGGGTCTTGATTTTGGCAGTTTCACCAAAAGAGGGTTGCTGGCAGATCTTGTGCTACATGGAGGAATATTTGGGGGACAGAGCACAGACAGAGCTGTGGGAGATAGGCCGGAGAGGAGTCGGTAGAAGACAGAAAGACCACCGACCAGCCTGTGGTGAGTGAGTGAGTGAGAGGCCCTTGGAGTTAGCTTCATTGCGGGAGATTCCAATGATTCTGAAAGCTTTGGTTTCAACAGCGTGAAGCCGAGCTAGGTGTGAGGCAGGATCACCAGCCCATAGGGGAGAACAGTATTCCATTGAGATGCGGATGAAAGCCTTGTATGTGGTGAGGAGCTCAGGTGTGCCGAGGAAGGACTCCGCACGATGGAGGATGCCCAAGCGGCGACTGGCTTTGGAGGCCAGCTTGGAAATGTGGTTTTCCCAGGAAAGGTCATGGCAGATATTGAGACCCAAAAGCTTGAGTGGCAGAACTTCTTGTCGAGGATTGTTGAGAAAGTATATGGGAGGGTTGTCCAGTCGGTCTTTTCGTAGAGACATAGTGAGATTGTGTGAGATTTGTCAGGATTGAAAGACATGTTCCACTTGTTTGCCCAGTCTGTGATTTTGTCCAGGTCAGCAGAGAGTTAGGAGGCTGCAGACTGCCGATCTGAGGGATGAGGTATGGAGCGGCAGAGAGTGGAGTCATCAGCAAACAGATCGAGAGGATTTTCCAGAGAGTCGGAGAGATCATTGATGAAGACCAGAAAAAGCACAGGGCCCAGAACACTGCCTTGGGGAACTCCCACCTGAACAGGAAGAGGAGATGAGAGAAATCCATTCAGGGCCACACGTTGAAGGAGAAAGGGTTGAATGAGTATGGTGGAAACTAGAATTGGAAGGCGAGTATCGGCTGGAGATGGAAGGAAAATGTGGAAGAAAATAAGATAAAGGAGGCGGGGCGAGACAACAGCACACATGCTGAAATCTGCTGCATGTATGCTGTTGTCTGCTGCAATCCCTCTCTCAAATAATTTTCATGAAGACCTCATTTCTGCCATAGTTTTGTTCTTGCTTGTTTACAGCTTTCCCAGTTTCGTGCTGACTTGATAGTTTGGTGGTTGTTCCAAACTTGGTGTTTTCCTCCAATCGTATCCTTCGCAGATTAGGGCATCCAGCCAAGATGATTGTTTCCTTTATGCTGGGACTTCGGTAAACGTCTCTCTAATGTCTGGCTGCTTCTGTCTTTGAACAGGTTCCAGGCGTCTTCAGTGCACATATTTGAGTTCTTCCTCCCAATTAACATTACTGATGCATTTTATCAAAGTCACATGACCTACCTTGCAGTAATGCACGTGATAACACCAGACTTGACTTCAAACAAACACAGCCACTGAGCTTGGGGCACATGACGAACTTCCCAGCAGCATTGTGTTTACTTGCGACGCCATCTTTGTGTTTCTTTCTCTTCACACCCGGATAACATTGAGATTTCCTCCTTCCCATGGATGCCAATATATGGTGCTTATCATTGATCTATTCTTCAAATGTTGAGCATTAAGCAAGGAAGTCGTACTCACCATTTATAAAATCATTGCTATGACTCGCTGAAGTGCAGAATCACACCGCTGACCTCCCATACTCACACCAGATGCTCTCACCATACTTATTGGGGTCTGCTTTAGTATTTTAAAATGATTGGTATTTTATAAATTTGTGTAAGATGATGGTTGTAACAGGAAACAAAAATTGAAATCAAAGCCATATTGTGCATCAAAAATGTACACATTCCAATTGAGATTTAAATTTGATACTTCCGCCACTGAAGGTGGATATAGGTTTTGTTTTCACACCTGTCTGTCTGTCTTTTTGTCTGTCTGTCTGTCTGTGAACAGGATATCTTAAAAAGTTGTGGATGGATTTGGACGAAATTTGGTGGACAGGTTTGGGATGTGACAGCCCAAGTGATTAGATTTTGGTTAAAATCATTATCCGGATGCGAGAGTTAAAAAAAAATTTTTAAAGTTATTCTTCACCATTGAGAGATGGGGTCAAAAACGATATAAAGCAGGATATCTCAAAGAGTTGTGGTCTGATTGTGGCAAAACATAGTGTACGAGTTGGTTTGGTGACAAGAACAAACAATTTGATTTTGGTTCTGGTCCGAATCCAGATCCGGTGGGTCACAGAACGTAAAGTTTTTAGCCTGGCAGAGGTATGTGCTCTGCAGACGTTCGAGTTTCATTCTATATTTTCTTCCTGTTTTGCAGCTTTATCCTTCCTCTTCATCACAAATCGACAATTCATTAAATTGTACATCTTTGGTAAGTGCGTGCAGTGAAAAAAGGAAAGGATGTGATGAGAATTGAGTCAGGAAGAATGTCGGTAAGACACGATCGTGGAAAGACACGAATGTTCTCCCTCTTTAATGCCTTCATCCTCCCTTACCTGAACCATTGTAACCTTGCCTGGGCGCGCTCTAGTTTCAATCAGCCACACTCACTCTCAGTTATTTAAAAGAGTGCTGCAAGGATCTGCACCCTCTCTCATCCACGTGACCACACTGCACCTTCTTTTTTTCTTTTTTTACCAAACTTAACACATTGACACTTTTGACATTTAATAAATTACATACAGCGATATTTATGTTCAAGCATATCAACAAACTTCTCCACAAGACTTTCCATGATATTTTACAGCAGCTCATGATATCCACACATTTCACGAGATCACAAGATGACTTATTTCTCCCTTTTTCTCGCACATCATACTCTATTGATACACGACGTTATTTTCGGCCACGTCTTGGGAATAGAACTGATGGAGCAGTGAAGGCAAAGTCGTCTGTGTGCCGGTTTAAGTCTTCATATAAACAAAATTTGATCTCGTGTTGTTGAAAGTTTCCTTTCCACATGTTCATTTGTTGTTCACTCTTGTAAATCTCTGCCTTAGGCTGGTTAAAATTTTTTTCCTGTTTATCATCACTTTTTTTCAAAAAAGTGGGTAGGGAGTGAGGGGTTTTTTTTTTTTCAGAGTGAAATTTTAATGGATTATTTAACGCACAATATGTTTTTTTCTTAAATATACTTGATCGGACATACATGATGAATCATGTTATGATTTCTGAACTAGTAAACCTTCGTATGTACGCACTGATATGATTCAAATAAAGAAAATAAAGAAACCTATGTCACATTGAGTTCTGTTTACTTTTCATATTTGCTGAAACATATAACAATGGTAGACCAAAACTTCGGCTTTTAAGAATAATGTCCGGTTGCCATACATGTATCTATCAGCAGCTTTTGCCATAGCACTCAAGGATGTTTGACTAGAATTCCTCGCCACGAAATATCACTTCATGGTACCGGTACATGCATATTGAGCAGTTTGGCAGACATGGAAGAGGACATTAACCACATCAAAAGGATGTCTGGTTCGCATTTATACATCTATCTATCAGCAGTTACAGGCAACGGATTTTACTGACTTCGTGAGCAGGAAAAAAAAGAAAAAGATTTTTTTAGAGGCGGACGACTTTTACGGGGCGGGTGGCGATGATAAACAGGATTTTTTTTTTAACCAGCCTTATTGCTATTTCATTCTTTTTATCTGTTTATTCTTGTTATTGTTATTTCCAATATTCTTGAATGTTTTTTCCTTCATTTTTCACCATTCGGTAGATTTAATCCAATTTATCGTTTGTTATTTATATTGTCAGTACATAAGCCTATCAACACAAGCCTTGGCTTCTGATGATGCCTCCATATTTGTTCTCAAACTCAAACTCCATATCCATCGGTTTTCTACTTATGGGTGAAGCATTCCGAGGGCTGCACCAGCCTACCGTAATGACTGCCTCGGGTGGACCCACAAATTTCCTGGCAGGACCTACGCGGTAAAACTCACCACACCTAAAATGAATACGATCGCAAACAAGTTGTGCACGCAACTCGAGATCGAATGTTTATGAAACAGAAATAATTGTACTCCAAAATAACTTGCAGGGCAGCATTCTTCCTACCCTGAAACTTCTCTTTATGTTGTCTTGATTGTATCCTTCTGAGTTCATCAAGTTCCGGATGTATTGCTTCCATATATTTTTGTTTGACTGTCGTTATATTGGCAACTATGAAAATAAATGTTTCTTTCAATTGAATTGAGATGGTGGGAATGGAGTTGTAAGTCAAAAATCCTAGTTTTTGCAGATATAATGTGTAGGAAGCCACTAAATAAGGTTTTTTGATCCACTATTCATGTCTCATTCTCAAATAATCTTGGTACAACAAACGTCACCTCTCGATGTGTATAGCAGTGAATACAATTAATGTCACATCGTTGTATTTAATGATCCTCATCAGCATGATGAGATGACGTACCGATAGATGATCACATGCCAAAACTTCTGGGATTTCACCGTGAAGATGTCACTCTCGACGTAAGCGAAGGTCTTTCCACTGTATTTGCTGTGGGAGATGCTTCAATTAATAACTAACAGTAAAACCTGAGTCTTTGTAAGTTTGATTTCAATGCCTTGTAAATGTTCTTTCAAAGATTCCAGGCACTTTTATGAATACTCCTTTCAAAGGACCAGGTAAAGGTAAATGTAATCAAAAATGTACTAGTCACGTAAAGATATGCAATGAAAAACAGGCAATCTGCAAAGTAATTGTAAAATGTGATGAAATAAAGATCCGATCATGAAGCATGCTCTACACCGAGCGTCGGTACTGCCGAAGCAGTTTCTATGGTTCGAGTTACAATCCTGGACAGGTGGCTACTCCGACATAAGAAGTCAGGAGAGAAATTTGTAATTTGACCAAAGTGCTGGAGATCGCTCGTCAACCCTTCGCTGACACTGTGGGATCTTTAATGTCCAAAAACTAATGCCGGCAGATGAGATGTCCTGTTCAACGTCCACCCAAGGCATTGCACACACACACACACACACTGCATGTGAAACACCGAGATGACAGTTTATAGCTGTGCTGAGATTCAAACCGAGACGAGACATATTCGAGGTGAGTGTGTGTCGCTCTGGGTCTGGGCCATCCTGCCAGCCCATGACATAATGGAGTAAGTAAATAAAATAGATTAATAAATTTAAACTGAATTATCCATTAGTTTAACATGATGAAACATAACAAGATATTTAGTCTCCAGATCTGTCTCAAAACATGCTGCAAAAACCAAAGCTTTCATAATCATTGGAATCTCCGGCGATGAAGCTGACTCTCAGGGGCCTTTGACTCGCTCACCGCAGGCAGGTTGGTGGTCTCTCTGTCTGCTGTCGACTCCTTTCTGGACGAGCTCCCCCAGCTCTGTCTGTGCTCTGTCTGCCAAATTAAATATTCCTTGAGGTCGCACAACATCTGCCAGCAACCCTCTTCTTGTGAAACTGCCACCATCAAGACTCTCTGCTCACCTTCACGCTTTCATTCTTCTTTTCTTCCGCCTCTGGAACAAACTCCCTCACTTTCTTCAATCCCACTCGTCCCTCCAGGTCTTTAAAACAGCTGTTCACCACCATCTCTTATCTTCCCCCATCCCAAACCTTGATCTTTTCTTCCCCCGTTAATTCACCGCAGATCCACTTTTCTAAAATACCAACCTCTTTCCTGGAAGTCCAAGCAGTGTCCATTTGTTTTATTCTCCCCCCCCCTCTCCCCACACTCCCCCGCCTTTCCCGTGCCCCTTCCCGCTTTCCCGTGCCCTTCCCCCAAGCCCTCTCCCTCCCACAGATCTCCTGATGTCCCTGTTCTCTGCTGTTGTACTTGTGTGCTTCCCTCTCTCTCTCCCCATCTTGTCTCCCGGTCCCTTTATTGTGTTTTTTTGTGATTAATGTTGGCTCTTACACGAGCCTTGATCTCATATGCAGAAAAAAAATTAATAATAATAAGTGGTTCATTCTGTGAATTATATTAATTCCCCTTTCCCTCTTGTTTATCGACACGTGCAAAGTTCACACAAGTTCTTGTTCATGCTCATATAGCTCATATAGACAGGGTCAGCAAAAACATCGATTTTGTAAAATCAGTTATTGGTGAAGTTGCCAAACCTGTTTAGGTTGTCGACAAACATTTGTACTTTATCTATTTTTTTATCCTCTGGATAAAACCTTGGAGAAAAGACGCTGATGTCACAGCGTGAAACCATCTGAAGAGAACAAGCAAGAATATACTGATGATGAGCTGCAGTTGAAAAGATAAAGTAAGCACAAGGATTGATGCAGGTCCATGTTTAGACTCAATTAACCTGAATTCATTCAAAACAATGGATAAAGTAAAGTTTCACAATGAACAACTACTGAATGCATTTTCTATACTACAGGTGTATGATTCATTTCCACATTTGTGAAGATTGTGCATAAAAATTCCCAAGTCTACGGTTTGAGTGTGGATTCCAAAAATGCAAGAATTCATTTTGTATGGTTACAAAAAGCAAAACAATTATAGGACATAAATATTTGTTTTCCTGTTTTTTGCGAGTTTGTTTGTGCGTTTGTACGTTACTCTTTCACAGTCGATCCGTACCACCAAGAGACCACAAGTTTTGGGTGTATGTACTTCAGAATCTGGCTTTACGCTACCACGCATTGTCCTCGACGTCCGTTTTGCTGTCTCTGTCTCTCAGGAAAAGGTAACAACCATGAGTCCAATAAAACCAAAGCTTTGCAATGTCCGACACGTTCTGAAACCAACGTCGGGAAAAGCTCACCAGCTGGGTACCCCACCCCTCCCTGCATCGGGTAGCGCCGGGTAGCCCCTTGTATAGTATTAAACATTAACAAATGAAACGATGTGAAACTCTTCAAAGCAATCATTGACCATATTGACCTGTTATAAGGTGTTTTACCACATTGAAAGTTTCTCTTACTGTCTGTACAGTCATGGAGCAACTCTTCAGAAGTTGTCTTTCCTCCTTCAGAGGGATCAGAGCACCCTCTTGAGGTGACACACATTTAGTAAATCGTGATGTTACACTCGTTAAAATCGCATGAAGAGACACTCCTTCAAATTATTTTACATTCGAAACAATTAAGATAAATGTACAACCGTATAATGTCACTAATTTGACTAAAATGTGCGAATAATGATAGAACTTGACCACGTGACAAATCCAAATCCGTCCACAAATAAAGACAGTTTTAATGGAACTGTCTTTATTTTTGCAACGAAGACACAACAATTACTTTCCTCGTCCCTTTCATCATCTCCACTTTTAAAACCTCCATCCAAAGCCCTTATCATCAGATAGGTTTTTACTTACATCGAGCAGTGTCGTTACAGCGTCAGGACAGCTCGTTGTATTTCTTTTGCGATTCAGCCCACTAAATGAACAAACTTTCAAGGCGTGGTTGATGTCAAAACAGCAAGCGAGGATGAAAAAGAACAAGAACAAAGACTTATCCATCTTTTTCTGGCTGGCAAAAACAGTCTCCAAACTGTAGAAACTGTGGACTCAAAGGTTTACACAAATAGTGAGGTCTAACCTGGTCTTTATATAGCACCTCTCAACACTTTTTGTCCTCTCGACACTTTTTGTGCTCTTAACACTTTTTGTCCTCTCAACACTTTTATTGTCTGAGGTGTGGCTTTGCTGATGAAAGATGCTGATACCTGCTTTCTTGCAGGGAGTACATTGTGAACGAGAACAGCACGGGCAGAGCACAAACATCCGCCAGCCTGTACAGTTTGTTTTGTATCCCACTGATGGGCCTGATCCGGATTCTGATCGTCACCAAAATTGAATCGGCTTGTTGTTGTCATCTAACCATCTCGTCCACCAAGTTTCGCCTAAATCCGTCCACAACATTTTGAGATATATTGTTCACAGGCAGACAGACAAACAAACAGGGGTGAAAACATAACCTCCATCCACCTTTGGTGGCCGAGGTAAAAAAAATAACAGTCTTTTAAACAGTGCTCCTTTCATGCAAAAACAAAATTACACCTTAAACATTTATTTTACAACACGTTTTGTTCCTTCCTAAATCAAGAAGGAAGCATTTTTTTCCGGTTGAACAAGCACACACTTGTTGCACTAAGGAAAGGGCATTTTTCTTCAAGGGACATTCTCTACTGTTATGTATTACCTCCCCAAACCCATCCCCAAAAGGTTACGGTGCACCTCAGAGTCTGGAGTGGGAACACGGCAGAAAGATTTATTATTTTGCGTTTTCTAATAAACCTTGGTAAAACCACACCAATGTAATTGTAGAACAAAACAAGTCATTGCATGAAGGACTCTCACATACACAATAATAACACTATTAAAGAAACTACAATGAAAAGGTCACTTGCATCAAATTAACAATACCTATGATGGTACCATCATTCCCCAATGCTCTCGAAGCAATGAACTCACGATACGCCAACTGTGAGTCGATACGCCAACCAGGCAAGTATTGGCACGACTGGATGAGGAGTTACGAGGTGAGAGGTCGATTTGGGAATTGAGCCGATAGGTAAACCAACGGCCATCAACATGATGAGGTCGATATGGAAATCCCAATGGCAAAACAAGATGCACCAAGCGGACAGCCTCTTCTTCTTCGAGGCCGAAATGGCGGAAAGGCGTGTAATGGAGGAGCTTGATTTCTCCAACGATGACTCACACTTGACAGGGGTGATAGAGTAGCAGTAAGTTCTCCGAGTGAGATGCCAGGCTCCAGTTGTTGTTGCTGGTCTTCAGACAGATGGGAGCAGTTCAAACATCCTGTTTCTGTTTTCCTGGCTCACCGTTCTCAAGGCAAACAGCTTTGAATAAAAGTTTCGTAATTCATTCTTGATGTCACTTTGAGAAGACAGAAGCGCACCGGCAGAAGAGCGCAAAGCGTGAATTTGTTGAGGGATCTTGGCTGTCTTTTCCAAATTGAAAAATGTGTTTGTTTGGTTTTTCAAGTTGGATATTGTGCATTCGCAGTCGGACGAAAGCACCAGATGCACGCTCTTTCACCATTTCAGCCAGTAGTGTTCTTTTCTCTGACAATGGCTGGACATTTTCGTTGGACATTCCAGATTTCTGCTCACAATAAAGTATATCGTTTTTTAAGGCAGATATCACACCAAGTGTGTTACATGTATTATAACGGCAGTATTGCTGGCAAAAACACTTAATTTGGGATTTTGTGTAATCCCACCATTGCCTAAAATTTAGGTAGGAAAACTTTTGCATTTCACATTCCTTCCATACCATTCTGAATGCTTCTTTGAAGTGCTCACATTGTAAAAGTTTGACATTGAAAGTCCAATATGCACTTCTACAAACGTGATGAGGTAAGCCACATACAACAACGACCATGTGATGATCAGAAAAACCAGATGGCCTTATATAAGAATTCTTGACAAGATTTACCTTATCATGGTTAACATAAATTCTATCCAAACGAGCCATTGTCAAAAGATTTCTTGCGGCACAAACCCACGTGTACTGCCGGATGTTAGGGTTCTGTACCTGCCACAAATCCACAAGTTGAAATTTTTTAATGAGCTGTGCCAAAGGCCTTGCACTCGGTGGATGAGGCTCAGGAGTATTTCTATCAAGTTGTGGGTTGAGGGTACAGTTGTAGTCTCCCCCCAGACAAACCAACATGGACAGGTCAATAGTGCTTAAAAAACCCGCTAACTTGTGAAGAAAAGCACTTCTTGCAGAGTTAGCACTAGGGCAGTATACATTAGTCGTGCAAATCTTTTGATTACCACTGACAAACTCCACAGATAGTAAATGGCCCTTGCAAATTTCCCTACATCTGATCTCCAACGGCTGGAGTCTGGGATGTAACACGACTGCCACACCAGCCTTGGCATCAACGAAAGCACTGGAGAAAAAGTGACAACCTTTAAAGATTTTACGCCACTCAACCTCAGAAGACTGATTTGCATGCGTCTCTTGTAACATCAGCACATCATTTTTTTCATTCTGAAAAATTTGAAACACCTGGAGACGACGTACACAACTGCGACCACCGTTGACGTTTAAGGATGCTACTTTTATCTCCATTCTGTTAACTATTCATGAAGTTCCTTACCCGCTCGAGTTACACATTTTCTTAGCCTCCGGAATTGAGGTTCTGACATGTTAACCTGATAGGGTTCACGAGTCATGTTCTTTGCAGTCAAAGTAAAATCATCCAGATTCGGAAAGTAGTCTTTGATTTTTACAAGTCTTTTCCTCAACGTTTCATCAAGGAACTTAATAACATTTTCTTGAGAAACCATGGTGACTAGCCGAAACCCGTGGAACATCCACGGAAGGGAGGATGTGGTGTATGGATAGAGTGTACCATTATGGATGGCATAGGGGATTTGCTTGTCCGAGTAAGAGTTAGGAAGAAAGATCAATTTTCACTTGTGCAAAAATGCTACTCACAATTACATCGCCTGTGCGTCGGCCTGTGATTGAGCCAGAGAGTTGGCCTGTGAGTCAACTTCCTTTCCAATGTCTGCAAGAGTTGAAATACTGATTGTGAATGTGTAAAATTATATGAAAGAAGAACATGCATATCAATAGACGATGCCATCGAAAAGGAGAGCAGCTGTCAATAGAAAAGGATGTCTGACTTATCAATTTGACATTATTGCACAGGAAATGACAAACAAAGAAACAGTTCATTTCCATCGGGTAATATTACGATGAGAGATCAGCCGATACCTTTATTATGTCCATCAGCATCCATGGCACTTAGAAAAAAAAAACGTGGCATCAGCCAGCCGCAGCCAACTATCACGTACCGTCTCGAAGTCAATGCCATTCTTTTATCTCTTCGTATACAACTCACTGATCGCAACGTCACTCCATTTAACTTTATTAAAATGACGATAAAGACATGAAACCCGTGGAACATCCACGGAAGGGATATCGTTCGTCTGTTTTCAGCTCGTTATCTTTAAGCTTCCTTACGTCTCGCCACCTGCTACACCTCTCTGAGTTACGAGGATTTATGCAACGCACCCCGAGTATCGCATCACTCCATTTAACTTTATTAAAATGACGATAAAGACGTTTCCTTATATATCCTAATTTAAAATGTTCAAGGGAATAAAAAGACCATTTGGTTCACACCACTCGACTGTCGAATCAGCGGACGGCTCGCATCGCCTTCGCCCAGCAGACGCCAATACGATGGTGTCGTAAGATGGCGTCGTATCGGCCGATAATCGGATGCTTTTGGGTCCCAAAGTCGGCGAATTCAGATTTTTCGAGTATGGCTGTACGTGATAAACAAAGAGCGCGGTTCGTAGATGGAAAATGCATTAGTGCCGTGGGCATCGGGTCACTGGGTACGGCGTAAAAGGGATAACAAAGTCGAGTCCTTACGGTATTATTATATAGATGGTGTTGTCATCACCCACCTCACTCTCTTGAGCACTTAAAGCACTAAAGAGTGGAGTAGAAGATGTTTCATCAGAATCAAGTGCTTCATCTTGATCTGCTCCTTTTCCTACTATTTGTTGACTACTTCGTTTTGGAAACAGCTGAGATTCAGCTGAGGTGCGACGAACTCCAGCAAGACGCCTGGAGAACGATGCTACTGGGAAACGTCTTGCAGCTGAAACCCCGTCGGGTCGACGGGCGTGCTCGGAACCGAAGGTACAAGACTGGCTGTGACTGCCTCGGTTACGGGAAACGCTAGCGGCTGCTTATGCGAGAATCGGAGTCCTCCTGGATTTGCGTGCCGGGCACGAGATGTGATTTTCTACGCGCGTGCTCATGACTCCCATGTCTATCGCGCCTCACTCCGCCGGCGTACCCGATCATCGCTGGATGGAACCCCCTTCTATGCGCGAATCGCGTGCTGCACCCATAGCGGGCACTACTCTGCGAGGCCGGCGATCCCGATTGCTGCTCGTCAGAATTCCGTCTATGTGTGCTCCTCCGCTAATCCTCTCCAAGAAGTTCTGTCACTCAAGCTTTTGGGTCTCACTATCTGCCATGATCTTTCCTGGGAAAACCACATTTCAAATCTGGCCTCCAAAGCCAGTCGCCGACTGGGCATCCTCCGTCGTGCGAAGTCCTTCCTTGGCACACCTGAGCTCCTCACCACATACAAGGCTTTCATCCGCAGCTCAATGGAATACTGCTCTCCCCTCTGGGCTGGTGCTCCTGCCTCACACCTAGCTCGTCTTCACGCTGTTGAATCCAAAGCATTCAGAATCATTGGAATCTCCCGCGATGAAGCTAACTCCAAGGGCCTCTCACTCACTCACCGCAGGCAGGTTGGTGGTCTTTCCATCTTCTACCGACTCCTCTCTGGCCTTGCCCCCCCAGCTCTCTCTGGGCTCTGTCCCGCAAATATTCCTACAGGTCGCACAAGATCTGCCTGCAACCCTCTTATGGTCAAACTGCCAAAATCAAGACTTTCTGCTCACCTTCACTCCTTCATTCCTCTTTTCTCCCGCCTCTGGAACAAACTCCCTCACTCTCTTCAATCCCACTCCACCCTCCAGGTCTTTAAAACAGCTGTTCACCACCATCTCTTATCTTCCCCCATCCAAAACCTTGATCTTTTCTACCCCCGCTAATTTCACCCCAATTCCACTTTTTTGAAATACCAACTTCTGTCCTGGAAGTCATTGGTGTCCTTGTGTTTTATACTTCTCCCTCCACCCCCCCCCCCCCCCTTCCCATGCCTCCTCCCCCCAAGCCCTCTCCCTTCCACACATCTCCCTGCTCTCAAATGTTGTGTTTGTGTGCTTCACCTTCTCTCCCCATCTTGTTTTCCGCTCCCGCTTTTTATATATTTTGTTTGTCTGGTTGAATTGTTTGTGAAGTAAATGTTAGCTCTTTCACGAGCCTCGATTCAGTATACAAAAAAAAAAAAAAAAAATTAAAAAAAAAAAAAAAAAATGTGTGACTACTCTGTGAGGCCGGCGATCCCGATTGCTGCTCGTCAGAATCCCGCCTATGCGCGACTACGGATTGCTGATCGTCGGAATCCCGCCTATGCACGACTACTCTGCGAGGCCGGCGATCGCCGCTGGCCTGAATCGCCTCAATGCTTGAGGCTCGATTGGCATCCCTAGCAGACCCACCACTGCATGGAAGGCCAATTCTGAGGACATTGTGCGGGATCTTCATATACTCCCAGGCACACGGGCGCTACAGGGGAATGTCGTATCAAGCTAGTTGTTGTTACACCATAGCATGATGTATACGGATGATCGCCTAACGGTCTTGCTCACCTTCGACACGAATTTCCTCCCTCGACATGGGTGGCCAGAGATGAAGTTCGATGATTTATCCGTCATGTTTCTGCCGAATACCCCCGCATCTAACTATCCATCCATAACATCTATCATATATCATATATCCATAACATATATCCATAACATCTAACTATCATCTAATGACGCTATCCCCGCATCTAACTCCTGACAAACATGGCCGATAGCTATCGAACGAGACGCTATTTCAGGATGTACAATTTATCGCTGCCCAGCATGCTCGCCCACTCGACCTGGCATGCCCAGCGCTGGTTCGACAGGCCACTTTCGATATATTTTGGGCTTTCCTCAAACGCACGGTCTGCCCGAGTAAATACGACCTGCTCGTCAACAAGGTTCGTATTCGGTACCCCAATCCCGAGCACGCTCGTGTGCTGCTGCCAAATGGACGCGAGTCTATAGTTTCGGTGCGTCATTTTGCTCTGTGCGGGGCTACTGCGGGGATTCCGCTAAGCTGGAACTCAGCCCGGGGAATCCGATGATGGGGAATTCACCGTCAACCCCGCCTGAACGCGCTCGATCCAATCGACATTGAGGACCCAATACGCAGTGCCTGGCACCATCGGTCCAGTCCTGGATCGCGGGTCTTACGGCCAGGACGATGGCCTTCTCAAATCACGCGTTTACCCAAAGGCGGCATTAACGTAATTGCATGCGTTGATGATGCGTTGCATGCTTCTCGAGTGCGACCGATGACGTCACCTATCAAATCACGCGTTTGCCCTCAGGCGGCATTGATGTAACTCGAGTGCGACCGATGACGTCACCTATCAAATCACGCGTTGCCCGCATTAATATAATTGCATGCTTTTCAAATCTTCTCAAGATCGGAGATTCGTTTATCTGAGTTTCCATCTACCTTGGTACCTCCATGGTTGCGGACATACTCAAACTGGCCGCTGTAGCTCAATACGTGTGTGTTATAATGTTACTTGCGGCGCTTCCTAGAGGCATGCGCGCCCGAGCAGACTAGCATCAACGAGGACTCATTCCATTATCCGGTAGGACTATAGTGCAGTCGGGGTACACGGTGACCTGAGAGACGCTAACACTGCGCGCGGGGCCCGACTCCCTCGCCTCCCGTGCTAGACACGGTGGCACCGCCCGACTGTTCGCCCTTGAACAGAGCTCTTGGATTGTTTACAGCTCATTCGCGCCGGGATCGAGACTGCGAGACGCCTCATCCAGTTCTTGCCTGCATAACTTTCCCTCTGACCTAGACAGCGAAGGTCGCTCTACTTCGGTACTCAGGGCGCAGCTGCAATCTCGGAGGAGGGGTGGATGAGAACATCCTCTCGGTTTTGTCAATAGGGGGAACCCATCCAGGACATCACGTGCGAGTCCACGGCGTCAGTGCGTCACTTTGCCATCGGTGCATGGAGCGATCCAGCTAGGTCTGAGCTCATTCGATCAGTATAACTGGGCCGATCCAGTTCGTCCTCCATTCCGCCGCCATAACCTTAACGCTAATTTAGGTTCCGGAGGACAATTTAGGTTAGGTCACGAGACATCGCATGCCGTGCTTGTTCCGTCCGAGGTAATTACCGACCCACAGAGTGCTGTGCTGCTGGGCGGGACGCGTCATGGCCGTCGGGCGTGTTTGAGATGAACGGAGGCCTCGTGGGGCCTTTGCTTATCGGCTGGTGTAGGGATCTGGTGAGGGGTGGATCTGGTGAGGGGCATTCGCTGCGGATGTGACAATGTGGGCCGACTGAGCGGGCCTCACCGCAGGCGACATTCTCCGCGATTTTCATGAATCGCCATTTTACGCGAGTACGATATCTTTGACGTTTGACTTTAACGTGCGCAAGGACGTTCGTCGTATGTGCCGAGCGAGGCCTGGTCACGAGGGGCTGCGGCCGCACGTCAGGCATTAGCTATTGGCTCGAATGGCTCATATCGTTGCTCTCTCTCCCCCTCGATGTGTACCCCTGCTCTCGCTATTGTTCCATGCCAACATGGACCCTTGGACGCTTCACTGCATGCGGCTCCTGCTTGTTCGGTTGCGATTGTGCATCGCTGCCAGTGATTGGTTAGCACGAATGATCCGCTGTAGGCTTAGTACAGGTAAAGGCCGACGTGGAGGTGGATCTGTTTCCTGTAAATGAGCCGTGCGTCCAATGACGATTCGTTCTTCGCCGTGGTACAAATCATCCGACCTAGCTACTGTGCCCGGCTACCCCACTGTAAGACTACTGCGACGTTTCATCTCAAGTCTAGCGGAGAATTCGATGGGTCCAGTCCGTAGGTTCCGCCAAAGGGCTCTCCATCTTCTCTCGGGATGCACGGGGTGTGCACTGCTTGCTTTGTTCGATATCTTCTTGTTTGGGATTTCCTTTCTCTACATATATATCTAGAAACTGATTGCTAACCAAACTATGAGTGTGCGGTTGAATTGCAGTAACCCATGGAAATCTCCACGCATGGCTGGTGGACATCCTCTCTCGTCGTAGTCAACGTGTGGCCCTGAATGGGTTTCTCTCATCTCCTCTTCCTGTTCAGGCTGGAGTTCCCCAAGGCAGTGTTCTAGGCCCTGTGCTTTTTCTGGTCTTCATCAATGATGTCTCTGACTCTCTTGAAAATCCTCTCTATCTCTTTGCTGACGGCTCTACTCTCTGTCGCTCCATTCCTCATACCTCAGATCGGCAGTCTGCAGCCTCCTCACTCTCTGCAGACCTGGACAAAATCACAGACTGGGCAAACAAGTGGAACATGTCTTCCAATCCTGACAAATCTCACACTCTTACGATGTCTCTCCGAAAAGACCGACTGGACAACCCTCCCATCCACTTTCTGAATAATCCTCTCCAAGAAGTTCTGTCACTCAAGCTTTTGGGTCTCACTATCTGCCATGATCTTTCCTGGGAAAACCACATTTCAAATCTGGCCTCCAAAGCCATTCGCCGACTGGGCATCCTCCGTCGTGCGAAGTCCTTCCTTGGCACACCTGAGCTCCTCACCACTTCCAAGGCTTTCATCCGCAGCTCTATGGAATACTGCTCTCCCCTCTGGTCTGGTGCTCCTGCCTCACACCTAGCTCGTCTTCACGCTGTTGAAACCAAAGCGTTCAGAATCATTGGAATCTCCCGCGATGACGCTATCTCAGAGGGCCTTTCACTTACTCACCGCAGGCAGGTTGGTGGTCTTTCCGTCTTCTACCGACTCCTCTCTGGCCTTGCCCCCCCCCCCCCCCCAGCTCTCTCTGGGCTCTGTCCCCCAAATATTCCTACAGGTCGCACAAGATCTGCCTGCAACCCTCTTATGGTTAAACTGCCAAAATCAAGACTTTCTGCTCACCTTCACTCCTTCATTCCTCTTTTCTCCCACCTCTGGAACAAACTCCCTCACTCTCTTCAATCCCACTCCACCCTCCAGGTCTTTAAAACAGCTGTTCACCACCATCTCTTATCTTCCCCCATCCAAAACCTTGATGTTCTCTACCCCCGCTAATTTCACCCCAAATCCTACACTTTTTTGAAATACCAACTTCTGTCCTGGAAGTCCTTGGTCTCCTTGTGTTTTATACCTCTCCCATTTCCCACGCCTCCTCCCCCCAAGACCTCTCCCTCCCACACTTCTCCCTGCTCTCAAATGTTGTGTTTGTGTGCTTCCCCTTCTCTCCCCATCTTGTCTTCCACTCCCTCTTTTTATATATTTTGTTTGTCTGGTTGATTTGTTTGTGAAATAAATGTTAGCTCTTTCACGAGCCTCGATACAGTATACAAAAAAAAAAAACCCCGTAATTGGGAATGATGATGCCCCGGGCATTTCGACTGGCAGTAACATCCTTTCAGATGTATTTCGATTCTTTGCATTTCTATATATCCATCTGCTGTTTATCAATATCTGCCTACTGTTCAATGGCCTGCTAGTAAAGTTTTAAACGTGGGGAGAATGTGATGAAATTGTCACCTAAGTTACGACCCTGATGTTATTCTACTCATTGCCGCTACGCGACTCCTCCGCGGCTCCTATAAAAGAGACTGCCTTTCAGCGCAGAAGGTAGTTCTGTGCCATGCAACTCTATAGCACCTCCAGGCTTCCATAGAATGGTAAGGATTCTGCATTGCGCGCTGCATGCTCGCTTCATTAGATATCACCTGTACACACCTGAATGTACCTGTAGTGACACTGATACTATGATTGCTGATTCTCTCTAGATGCTGTCTGAGATCGATCACGATTAAACTCTACTTGAGACAATGTTGTATCTCTGATTCTTACAACAACTGCAATCCACAACCACAATCCCTCATTAGACAAGCAGAGTTTCCTGGAGAGCTCTTCATCACATTCATTCGAGTCATTAGACAAGCAGGGTTTTTGCCATTTTGCGCGGAGAGCCCTTCATTCGAGTCATTAGACAAGCAGAGTTTCCCTGAGAGCTCTTCATCCCATCCATTCAACAACACAAGAGAGATAACAAGACAACAAAATGAATGACAAGATGTACTTGCATGATAAAATACTTTAGGCCACAAACACAGTACAAACAACACAGCAAGTTAATTAAATTGTCCCTTCATTCATAGGTATACCCGTGTCTTCAGAGGTCCACAAAATACAAATGCCGGCCAAGTAGGTCTTACCTTGTTCGGCATGGGATCTTGGTAGATCTTTGAGTTGCGGAGTTGCCTGGCTCGCCAACTGATGTGGCTATTTTCTCTACTCAATAAGATGACTGAGAGAGAAAACCACATTCTTGAGGGCAATATATTTAATACTTGCTAACACAGATTACAGTCACACAAAAAAAAAAAAAAAATTTTTTTTTTTTTTTTTTTTTACAGATTACAGTCACATGCACTTCATCCCGACACCACACAGTGGACGTCCACATAGATTCTCTCTTCACTCCGAGAGTTCTGTTGGTTCATGAGTTATCAAACAGAGTGACCACTATATTCGTCATGGGTGTGCGTCTGTCTGCCTGTCTGTCTGTCTGTCCACAGCATAACTTCCCAATGATATCATCTGATCTTGATGAAACTTGGGTGGGAGGTTGACATCATGATCTAGTTGTGTCCTGCCTAGAGTGGGCGTATTGCGCCCATTGTGGGCGGAGCGACGCCCGAAAAAGATGTATTTTTAGGGGGTAATCGAGTTCAAGCTACATCTTATTCGAGGGAGTTGGTGGAATCTGACAGGGGTTTCAATATTTAGTCAGGCTAATGTCATGTGTTAGGGCTCGGAGCCCCACGCAGCTCGATTTTTCATTTTCGGCCCAAGGTCAAGGTCACAAGGTCACGAAATTTAGAAAAGTCGATTTTTGATGGTTTTATTACATTGTTCGCTTCCTCATGGGATGAAATGTCGTACATTCTTATATTATCACATACATCATGGAATACAAGTTTTGAAACAAATTTCAGAATATTTGACCCTTGACCTTTGAAGGTCACAAAGGTCAAATTTTCAAAGTTGTCGGAATCGAACTGAATTTTCGGTATTGTGTCGCTAACTAAACTCATAACTGATTATACATTATTTTCTATCTCATTTCAAGGTCAGTAACCTTCGTTTTGACATTTGAAGGTCACAAAGGTCAAATTTTCAAAGTTGTCGGAATCGAACAAATTTTCGGTATTGTGTAGCTAGCTAGTCTCATAACAGATAATACTTTCCTATTTATATATTTTCAATGTCAGTTTTGACTTTTGTCATTGAATACCGCTAGCTCGTGAACCATCGTCGTCTCCTGACTTGTCTCTATTAGAGTTGTGTGGTTTCTTTGAAGACAGTGGAGAGAAGCAGATGGGTCTTAAAATGTCATCATAGTTCATTTTATCCCAGACAAGTAGGCGCCGCCGTCCAGAATTTTCACAAGTTACAGACTGGAAGAATGTGCAGTCCGAGATAAGAGGACGAGTTTGCACTTTAGCCAGCAAACTGCTCAGAGCAGGTCAAAAAAAATCACCACACGAGCCTCTCTCTGCTCTAAGCTCTAGCACGTTTCATTTCATATTTCTAATGATTATATAATTTTCCCAAAGCTCATCTTCATTATTATTAGCATGAGCACAAAAATAATTGTAATATCTTGCTATTGTCAGAGTTTTAGACCCAAGCAGTTTGGATGTAAGTGAAAACTCACTTAGATGGACATATTCAGAGAGTCAATCATACTGAAGTCCTGAAATACTTTGACAACACACACACCTTCCCCACCCAAAAAATCCCCAAAACACATTTCCTCCCCCGCTGCCATTCAATTCTCAAACACATTTCCAATCAAAAGATGGTACCATAAAGATGTTATGGCCTGCCTCATGTGAAATCCCCATTTACATTTAAATCACATTACATCTCAAAACACAATAATAATCACTCAATCCATTATCTCCAACCTCACGACCACACAAAAACACCAAACCTCTACACATAAACAAACGCCACCGACAAGACACTGTGGCACACATTGCATCCCCCTCACCGACCATGTCATCACACTCACCCGCCCCCTACTCCAAATTACATGTCCCCAATTTCTCAAGCAAGTCCTGAAGCCGGGACAGTAACCATCAAGGCCTTACCCCAACCATGATATGTAGGTATTTGCCAGTTCGTCAGGTCCAAAGTGTCATCCACCCTACAGAATCCCAAAATTTCTCATTGGGCCTATCAAATTCCACCAAATTTCACTTTTCTCCCCACTGTACTGGCAGGTATGTGGATCCACATCCAAAGGTGAACTGTTCTAAACAACTACATGTGGCTACAACAGCTCCGCACCTCTACCGTGCAAGGGTCATTGGGACAAGCTGAGCAGTCGAAATGCCAACATGGCCCATGAGTGTCCATAAGGGTGTGACCCACCATCCATCCTTTGGCCCCCCTGCGAGGAACACAGCTGCTATAGCCACAGCTGACCAACGTGGTGAGCACCTGCTGCCAACAACACAACCACACTCACAACTTTGGCCCTGGGGGAGACGGTGGCAGTGCGTGGCATCCACCCTCAAATCATCTCCGCTGCCCTCATCCCCCAGTCAACACAACTGCAGCCCCCAGTGCCCACCCACACTTGACCATGCCAAGGTCCAGTCGACGGCCATGCTCCACCAGGAGACTCCTCCAGAAGACATGGTCCACACACCTTGGACACCCATAGCACCACATTGACCCCCAGACCCCAACTACATCACCATAACCCCGCGTTCCAAATATTGGCGCAATCGCCCCCACAACCAGTTGAAAGCTGTGTCCTGCTAACCTGTCAAATTTTATCACAGCCTCCAACACTTTGGTCTAACACACCTGGATCAATAATGGTGTCACGGCTGTCAGTGACCACCATTGCATTACAAAATTCACCCTTAAATTTGCATCTACCCTCAGATTACCCATGCCAAACATTTCTCACATTTTACTAATCTCACCAAAGAAGGGTGCTTCACCATACACTTGCCAGCCGAGCATGGCCCATATGCTCGGCTCGTTACCAATTCCCATGGCTCACTTCCCAAGCTGAGAGTCCACAAATCACAACAGGACATCTGTGGAAGATCATTCTCATACCATCATGTTCCACAGATGCTCTAATGGTTGTCCGGTGGGCTATAATCCATCCCTGTCCATGCGGTTTGACCCGCTTCCTTAGAGCAGCAGGCAGGTCATCACATGCTGGCTGTTGCAGAGTCTCAGGGAGAGGGTGTCAGGCCACATGCCCGGGCGGTCACCACATCAGGCCCATGTTGGCCGTCCGCGATGCCACCACCAAAGCGTGACCCACAACACCTCCCCCCAGTGGTCCTCAATATATGCCATCCCAGGCCTGTGAGAAACCACCCCGGACCCCATGGATGTCTTAACCCCCACGAGGGTCCGGTGACCCTGCCGGCCCAAGCCACCTGCTCGGGTGGCACCCCGCTGGACAAGGGACGCCACCCTCCACCAGACCCCGATGGGGCCCAAGTCGTACCATGACACCCATGGCTGGACCCCACGTCCTAATCTCGCCTGCCCAGCCCCCCAGCTGGCTGGCATAACAACATTTCCAGGGGGAAAATTTCCCCCAAGGCCATCCCCAATGACCTCTCCTGGTCCAAATTCCACAACCCGGGGACCAACTCCCACCAAGGCTGCTCCAATTCACATTCCCATTTAAATCTAAGTTTATTTTTCGTTTAAAAATTTTCATCCCCACTGCCAAACCGCAGCTGCAGGTAACAACCCCTCCATGTTGTTCTGCCCCTCCCTGCAGCTGTTCCACATTCCCTACAGGGACCAAATCCTCCGAGACTCTATCTCACGACTCTCCCAAGTCCAAATCCATTTCGGAGCCAACACACTCCCCCTGCTGGGTATGTAATTTCGGAGCCTCTGTTACCAAATTGTAGTGCATGGTGAGGGTCCCCTCGATCACCTCCTCGGACCGACTCACCTCATCCCCCAAACTCCTTTGGGCCTAATCAACCTTGTCCTCCATGGGACTGTCCCAGGTCCTCAACCGCTGGATCAAATCCTGTACATCATCATCATCACTCACATTCCCAATCAGTTCTGATCCCCCACAGACCTTCATCATTACACACCCAGTCCGGTTCTGCCACACAGACCTCCAATACCCCTACCCCCTCTTGCTCTGCACCACTGCACTTGTGCAGCAAGGATCCAAATTGCTCCCCCTTTTGGTGTGTTGGGGCATGAACCCGGCCCCGATAACCTTCCAGTTCCAGGCCTTCATTCCTCAAACATTCCCCATTTACTTCCAAATTTCCTTCCCCAACTTCCCCCAAATACATTTTTACATTCCCTATTCACCTGTAGACACTCCCCATTCACCTCCAAACAGTCTCCCGTTTTAATTCGAATCCCGTTAAAATTCCCTGCTCCTGTGCCCCACCGGCACCATTCTTTCGTCCTTCCTTCAATTCTTCATTCGTCCGGGCATCCATTTTGTTAATCATTCGCTTCATGTCTCCCTTCAATTCATCAATTTATTTTCCAATCGCTCACTCTGAGCATTTATGTCATTCCTTTGGGCATCCATCCTTTCATTCAATCCCCCTATCTGCTCACTCTGAGCATCCATTTTGTTATTCCTTCGCTCCTCCATTCCCTTCGTAAATTGCATTAAGGCCTGGGTATCTATCGGGACCGTCTCGGAAGCGAGGGAGGTTCCATCCCTATGCTCCTCCCCATCTACAATCGGCTCACTTCGAACCAAAGATCGTAAAGCGGAGCAAGTTAGCCCACTCGTGCGAAACAGTGAAGTATCCAATGGACGCGCTCGGCGGCCATTTTAGCAGGCAGGCAGAGTGAGCTTGCGCTCGCCAACAACCCGGAAGCTGTTCACAACACACATGTTCCAGATGGTAACAATGGTGTCTCGTTCCTCATCTCAGAATCACAGCAATCTATTTGAGTACAAAGAAGTAGAACTATGCAGCGACCAAGTGAAATCAAAAATTGTTTGTACTTTTGTGAGTTTGCGTATTCACTATGCGCTGAAATTCAGGAACAGAAACCTGATGGAATTAAGCAAACAGCGAAAAAACAGGAAAGCACAGAAAGTAATGCACAAGTAAACCTTTGGGATGGTCATGACATCAACTAAAAGCATATTTTGGAATGCATTTGTATGGTTACTTCACTTGTAAGGCGTCCTGAGCATTGATTCAATTTCAAATTTAAATGCTTATCATTGGTAAAATCGGCAAACGTAAAATGAACGACCATTATTGTGTCTGTTACGAAGTCTCCAGGTGTCAATATTCTGTTGTCTTGAAACAAATATCCTGTCATAATTTTTTTTGCTCATATATCCCATCATAATCACCATAAGCAGGGTACATTAACATGCATTCTAATGAATTTGCACTTTTTAAAGTCAAATCTTACTGCATATTTCAGTTATGACCATCATCATTTTGTATAGCACAACCCATAAATCCATAAACATGGATTTCACTCTAGCAGCATCCCTTTAACCCTTTGAGGTACATATACATTAGGGTGGTCCAAAAATGCAAAAAAAATCACTTTTTTATCTGGATTTTGATGCTCTATTGGATTATTGTTAGAAATGGTCTAAATCATTCACCCAAAAAATATTTTGCATCTGAGTCATCTATAAACTCATACACACTCAATATATAAATTTGTCATTTTGGTCAATTTTAATGAAAATCGTCCATGTTGAGAGGCTTACAAAGACTTTAGAAATATTTTTTTCCTAAATAATGTCATTGATGGTACATACCCCTGTGAAGTCCTCATGGTCGAAACACGAGTCAGACATGTATGAACATGTTTCAAACATGTTTCAAGCATTGTCAAACATGTTTCGACCATGATGATTTCACACTCACAGGCGCAAGCGCATGCAAAAAGTCATGAACCACAGAATGGCTCAGTACAATAGTGCATGTACTTTTTCCACCCTAGGTTGCTATTGGATTGTTCTCATTTAGCCAAATTTGGTGAAAAACGCCATATTTCAATTGAAGTGTGTATGAGTTTCTAGATGGAATTGAGCGAAAATATTTGGTGGGTGAATGTTTTAGACCATTTCTAACAATAATCCAGTAGAGCATCAAAATCGGAGAGATCGATGTTTTTTGGACCACCCTAATATACATGTACTAATATATCCAGTGTAAATGCTTTGAAGGAGTGATTCACGTCTCATAATGCTTGCTAGGACAACTTCTTTCATACTCTGTGATCTGCATGATTTGAACTACAGCCTACATTTATCTATATTTGATCTACATGCAAATATATGGATATTAAAGTTCTTGTTTAATGAAGATCATTAATCTGATTTAATAATGGTTTCATGATATTTGCATGTAATAACATATTGTAACGAATGTGGAAACGTTACAATGTGAACGTTACAAACGTACGGTACCACCCTGTAATGTAAATAATGGTCGCAGTCAGCGTCCTAGTTAATTGCATGAAATGTACACGCAGGTCACGATATATCTTTTAAATAGTGTATTTCCTTATTCCATGTAGGCTAAGTATGTGTTTTCCCACTAGATTGACTTTGCATTGTATCAAACAAAATAAGCGTAGGCCCTTCCAATTTCCCCAAAACCTCCCTTCCAATTGCCTTCCGCATTTTGGCCGGTTTTCTTCAAACCACCATTGGCCACGAGGTAAGGTTGGGGAAGAAAGGCGTGTCTCCACCTCGTCATAAGAGGGAAGGAGTGAACCAGCCCTAACAGCCAATCAACACCGCGGTGAGTGACCCGGTAGGCGTGCCCTCGGAGTCGGCGGCTTGATTTCGCTCGAGGTGATAAAAGCGCCTGCAAGGGACTGCTTTACGAGATGACTTGAGAGAGGCCTTGGGAGATGAGAAAAGAGGCTGCACCAATAGGCGGTGAGATGCGAAACACTCCAAGCCAAAGAGGAGAGGTACTCGGCAAGGAGACCAGCTTTGGAGAGACGCGCTGAAAGGAGGGAGACGGCCCCACCCCAGAAGAGGAGCAGGTGTGCCGAACCAGCGCGTGCCGTCGACCACAGCGGATACACGACGGAGGGTTTCCCGCCAAAACCGCGAGGAATTGCGAACGGCGGCCTCCCGACCTTGCCTCCATCTCAAGCCTTACCTGCCTGCATTATCCCCTGTGTAAGTGTGAACGTCCTGTCCTGCTCGTTTGTCTTGGGGCTAAGTAAAAATGAATAGTGTAAGTTAAGGATTCGCTGTGTTACTGCTTCTTCCATCCATTGCTTGTGAGTGTATAATAAAATCTGTTCTTCCGCCGTATTCTTCTTCTTCTTCTTTTTCATTCTCTTTCGGTCGCTTTAGAGATTTCCCGATTGAATATCTGTGTCGCGATCTGGTCAACGTCGGGTGGAATCGGGTTTTAATCGGGGAGTAACTGTTCGGACGCGGTTAAATACACCACCGCTCGGTCAATATAACATCTAAAACCCGCGTCTGTAACATTTGGTGTCGAGGAGTTGGATTCGGACCTGGGACTAAATTTGTTAGGCCCAAATTTTGGAACACCAATTGTACCATTAGGGTAACTTGTTGTTGGGAAGTAGAATTCGATCCGGAGCGCGTTTCACGCGCTCGAAATTATAACGGCGAAATTTGATTTTGTTTTACGAAAAAAAAATAAAACCCGAATTTTGAGATCGCGCCATGGACAATCAAGGCGATCGGATGTCGGTGGGAGAGATAGACAGGGTGGAATCGACCCAGGACCTCGGGGAAATGTATGTGGAGGAAAGGGAGAAGGAAAATGGCAATGTGGTTGCGGAGGTTTCAGACGCACAAAATGGCGCTCTCGCGCACATGGTTATTGCGGCACCAAAGTTAGCCGCGCTCGTGGTCGCGGCAGCCAAGCCAGAGATGCCAGGGTACATGCGAGCCTTCATGGCCCAATTCATGGTGGAAATGCAGAGAGAAAACGACATTATGGAACGAATAGAAAACAGAATGAGGGCCGATAGGGAGGAAAGGGAGCAGAGGGACAGAGACCGCAAGTTGGGCGAAAGGGTCCCAGGGGTGCACAAGGAAGTAACGCGGGTCGAAAAGCGCTGGTTGAGCGAAGCGGAGGAAAGCACGGGTACAATGACGGGGGTAGAAATCGCGACACGGGGTTTAGAAAAGCCGGCGACCGCTGAGGTAGAGGAGGGTGTTTTATTAAAGCCAACGGTCGTCGAGGTTAATAAAGAAAAAGCAGTAGCGGGAATAATTAAAATTGAAGAGATGACGGAGGTAGCCCGGGAATTGCAGGGAGAAATGGATTATGTACAAAGTCCCTGCTCACATCACGATGCTGTGCTTAACCCGAATGGAAGTTTGCAGGTTCTCTTGGAGAAAAGGATCCCCCAGGTGAGTCGTGCTGTTGTGTATTGTGCGGGGAGATTTTGTAAGAGGATGTTTGGCGACAAAAGAATTGTCTCGCGATTGGGATCGATATGGCACCCGGGCGTTGGTGAAGGGTCCCATGTGAGTGGAAATGGCACGCGTGGGAGAAAAAAGTGTGCGTCGGCGAGTGGGTGTGTTATAAAGTGTGGGAGTGAAACCGAGTGCGAGCGAGAATGCACGTCGGGGTGTATGGAGAGTGACACGAATGGTGAGTTGGTGATGGCGCAGGTGCGAGAGGGCACATCGGAGCGCGAGTGTGAAACCGAGTGCGAGTGAGAATGCACGTCGGGGTGTACGGAGTGTGACACGAATAGTGAGTTGGTGATGGCGCAGGTGCGAGAGGGCACATCGGAGCGCGAGTGTGAAACCGTGTGCGAGCGAGAATGCACGTCGGGGTGTACGGAGTGTGACACGAATAGTGAGTTGGTGATGGCGCAGGTGCGATAGGGCACATCGGAGCGCGAGTGTGAAACCGAGTGCGAGCGAGAATGCACGTCGGGGTGTACGAAGTGTGACACGGAGAGTAAGGTGGTGGTGGAACGTGTGCGAGAAAGCACACCTGAATTGGTCATGGCGCGGGTGTGGGAGAGCCCATGTGAGCGCGTTAGTGGGTGGATGCAAGAGTGCATGCCCATGGTGAGTGTTACGGAGGACGTAACGGAGGAGAGGTGTGGACCAAAGTGTGCGCGAGAGGTGTGGTGTGTAACAGGGAGAGCGTTGGTGGAATGTACGGACGGCGTTGGAACGCCAGGTTTTGTGAGGGTGAAAGGGGTAGCGTATGCTTGTAAGCATGCAAGTAAAGCATCGATGGTAACCAGGTTAGCGGTTAGGGCGACGGATAGCCGATGCGAGCGCTCGGTGCGAGGGGGGTGCTTTGTTGGGTGCGAGGCCCGGCGCGGATCGATGCTGCGTCGCTTCTCTTCGAAGCGTCGTTGCCGATTCGGGCTTGGCCCCGCCCCGCACGGTCGAGTCCGGGCTTTGCCGGGCGAGGCGACCGGTCCGGTTCGAGGGCGAGTGGGAGGAGGCGGAACGGTGCCCCCTCGTGGGGACGGGGTTCCGACCGGGGGAGATTGAGCCATCGGGCCCGGGACCGCAAGGTGCCGCGCCGAGATGGTGCGTGGAGCCTCGGTCCAACCAAACCACCTCCCTTGAACCGAAAGCCGGACGGATTCAACCTGCAGGCAACCAAACCACCCGAATTCATTGCTCGGCTTTACGAAGCCGAGTTTAATGATGTCATGACGCACCGAGGCTAGGATATAGCGGACTATGATGATGGTAGTGATTTGAAACGAAATTTAGAAAAGTGAATAGAATTGGCAGTAAATGGAAAATTTTTGAATTGGTTGGAATCTGGACGAACAAAATTGATAGTGAAAGACCCCCGATGTGGTGGGATGGCAAATCCACCATCCCTCACAGACGTGGGGGCAAAGGAGCTATAGCTTATGGGGTGTATGGCAGTGAAAACTAGCCCGGGTGGGTTAGGTTATATTGATAGGGCCCTAGCGAAGATGACATTAGGTGACGTTAAGTTTAGTTAGTGACTGATACCTGTAGTGGGGACGCAGGTAGATTAGGGTGGATTATAATGACGCGGGAGCGCAATAGTTTAAAGGGACGACTGGGAAGCGCAAGTTTCAGAGGGGAGTAGTTAGCTGAGATGATGCCGTGTGTGTGAGGATTGAACAGGTGAGAATGGAACAGGTGTGATTGCACAGGTGTGCAACTGAACAGGTGAATGGAGCAGTGTATGAGGGAGTAGTGGTGATTGCGTGTTGTGCTGACCAAATGGTCCAGGAAGAAAGGAGGGTGCAGGTGGCACCAGGTATGATTGCACAGGTGTGCAACGACAGGTGAATGAAGAGCAGGTGTATGTGGCTGTGTGGAATAAATGGTAGTGTGGAATATCTGGAGTATTGGAATGGATGGTCGTGGAGTGAGAATGGTGGAAATTGTGGAGTGGAGTGGATGGTGCGAAGGTGTGAATGGGGGAAGAGTGGACCCCCATCACGGATACCCGGGGCGGGTAGTGTAAGTGTTAGGTAGAGGGTACAGGTAAATTGTGGTTGGATATTGGCATCTGTGGTGCGGGTGACAGAATGGTATGTGGATGGGTGCGTTGGTGTTGTGGAAATGGCTGGGCGTGTAGCCTGTTAGTGTGAGTAGTTGGTTTGGGCACTCCACCACTGTAAGGATGTCGGCCAGGTGAGGCCGCAGGTGGGCTCTGGGAGCCGGTAGTAGTTGTTGTGGATGGGGCCCGAGGATCCGGAGGACGGACCCGGGTAGCCCAGTGCCAGAGGGCACCATGGGGTGACAGAGCCAGGAGAGGGGCTGTCCCCAGGTAGTTAGGTTAGGGTGAGGAGCTAGGTAAGCTCGGGTGGCAACTACAGTGGTGGAGGTGTGCAGGTGGGTAGACCTGTTGGGAGAGGTACACGTCGCAGCCCAGAAATTGTGCTAGAGCACCGGGAGATGAATCGGGGGAGTGAGACCCCAAATTGAGAAGCACCACAGTTGGTCAATGGGAATTGGTTATTAGAACCCATAGTGTAAGTTGGCCAATGGATTGGCAGGGAAAGACCCCGGGTAGTGTAAAGTGTGTTAAAGCCATTTAGAGGATAGTTAGGATGAAGGATCTCCTCGCACCATCTGCATCCACTCACCTGAGGTGACAGGTACTCCACACCATGCCATGTTTTGATTATTTTTTATGATGCAAATGTTTGGATTGTGAGACGCATCATGACGTGGGTGTGACCTTGTGCGTAATTCCATCTCTCCCTCCTTATGAGGATTGATGATGAATTGGTGATGGCAAATTTTGAAGTAAAGGGATTGTGGAGACGAATTTGGTATAGGGGAAATATGGGGAAGACGTGACAGTAGTGACGAATTTGTAAATGGGTAGATTTTTGTACATATGGGGTGACGTACGGTAGGGACGAGCTTTCTCACTTCGCCCTCCGTACGCATTTCACCTTGCATTGCCTTATTGACGTGTACCCTTGTGACCTTACCCCTCGCTCAATTGTCTTTCTTTTGTCTCCCACATGACCTGTGCGCCATTGGGTGCCGATGGGAGCGTGCGTGAGGTGGCCATTGTGCGCCCGAGATTCCCAGAACCAGCATGCATTGCGTTGATGTACCACTTTATGGACCGCTGTTCTGCGGCCAAGTACCACTTGATGGACCCCAGGTTCTGGGGCAGGGCACCTCTGTTGGAAACCGGCCATAGTGGCCAGGGAATCTTGCTTGCGGACCTCGGTAAGGTGGCACCTATGCCAAACAGGTGGACCACCCTTAGTTGGCCCCTGAGGCCCTAAATAAAAATGGACACAAGTTGTGCTTTTTATTATGTCCAAATAGGCCGCATGAAGCCAGAAGACGTCGGGAAGAACATCGGCCCAGCAGAGAAAGAGAAGACCACCACCAGTTGTTTTGTTGTGTTTATTATGAACCATGGTGACCGCACCGGATGGTGCTTTTGGGTGCTTTGTGGTGTTTGGTGCTTTTGGGTGCTTTGGTGGTATTGGTACTGGTGCATCGATGCAATGCGTGCTGTCTCCTCCCTCCCAACAGGAATTTCTTTCTCTTGTTCCCTAAAAAGAAAAAAAAAGAAAAAAACACAGGTCCTGGGTTGCGTTGTAAATAAGAAATCACGTCATTGTAAATAATGCTCCCCACCGTAAATGTATAGTTTGAGAATAATTCCGTAATTCGGTTAGCTGTGGGCTTGAGTCTGTTAGACAGGATGCAATGCAATAGGGGGACATACTTATTTGTGTTTTAAAATTGTCACACTCAGGGTCAGGTTAATTGTAGAGGGAATTACACCTACGTGTCACACTAAGTTAAAGTCTAATAGGCCCGAGGACGGGCCTGAAGAAAGGAGGGTGCCGTGTAACGAATGTGGAAACGTTACAATGTGAACGTTACAAACGTACGGTACCACCCTGTAATCTATCTATAATTCCAGTAATCTCTGTATGTCTGTATGTCTGTGACCGCTGTTTCTCGACAACCACGGGTCCGATATACTTTAAACTTGCCAGGTATATTGCTGGGGACCCGAGGATGTGCCTTTTCAAGGTTTCATATTAATCGGAGAAGTAGTTACCGAGCTATGTCCAAAAAACGATTCAACCAATCAGAGAGCAGCGAGCTATCACGTGTGCCGAACGTGGCGAACAGACTCTGCCTCGGACGGCACATTTGAGAGCGTATTCATTTATTTCACGTTGGCAAACTATGTTGCCGCTATGTTGCCGTTAAACTATGTTTTAAAACTAATTTGCGATTCTTTCGCTTTCCTGCGCGTTTGTGCACGCTATGGCGATTTCTTTACCAAACTCCGCAAGCCGTTCGCTTTGGACCAAACCATTTCATGTAAATAGAGGGGGGGGGGATTGTCACCGTACTCGCAAGCCGTTCGCTTTGGACCAAACCATTTCATGTAAATAGAGGGGGGGATTGTCACCGTACTCGCAAGCCGTTCGCTTTGGACCAAACCATTTCATGTAAATAGAGGGGGGGGATTGTCACCGTACTCGCAAGCCGTTCGCTTTGGACCAAACCATTTCATGTAAATAGAGGGGGGGGATATAATTTTCGATATATATATAGTACGGGCATGCCCTAGTGTAAATAATGGTCGCAGTCAGCATCCTAGTTAATTGCATGAAATGTACACGCAGGTCACGATATATCTTTTAAATAGTGTATTTCCTTATTCCATGTAGGCTAAGTATGTGTTTTCCCACTAGATTGACTTTGCATTGTATCAAACAAAATAAGCGTAGGCCCTTCCAATTTCCCCAAAACCTCCCTTCCAATTGCCTTCCGCATTTTGGCCGGTTTTCTTCAAACCACCATTGGCCACGAGGTAAGGTTGGGGAAGAAAGGCGTGTCTCCACCTCGTCATAAGAGGGAAGGAGTGAACCAGCCCTAACAGCCAATCAACACCGCGGTGAGTGACCCGGTAGGCGTGCCCTCGGAGTCGGCGGCTTGATTTCGCTTGAGGTGATAAAAGAGCCTGCAAGGGACTGCTTTACGAGATGACTTGAGAGAGGCCTTGGGAGATGAGAAAAGAGACTGCACCAATAGGCGGTGAGATGCGAAACGCTCCAAGCCAAAGAGGAGAGGTACTCGGCAAGGAGACCAGCTTTGGAGAGACGCGCTGAAAGGAGGGAGACGGCCCCACCCCAGAAGAGGAGCAGGTGTGCCGAACCAGCGCGTGCCGTCGACCACAGCGGATACACGACGGAGGGTTTCCCACCAAAACCGCGAGGAATTGCGAACGGCGGCCTCCCGACCTTGCCTCCATCTCAAGCCTTACCTGCCTGCATTATCCCCTGTGTAAGTGTGAACGTCCTGTCCTGCTCGTTTGTCTTGGAGCTAAGTAAAAATGAATAGTGTAAGTTAAGGATTCGCTGTGTTACTGCTTCTTCCATCCATTGCTTGTGTGTGTATAATAAAATCTGTTCTTCCGCCGTATTCTTCTTCTTCTTCTTTTTCATTCTCTTTCGGTCGCTTTAGAGATTTCCCGATTGAATATCTGTGGGGCGATCTGGTCAACGTCGGGTGGAATCGGGTTTTAATCGGGGAGTAACTGTTCGGACGCGGTTAAATACACCACCGCTCGGTCAATATAACATCTAAAGCCGCGTCCGCAACAATATATTGCACACCTTTATATAATCTAATGTTCATTCAAGCACGTGGCTCTGTAGCAAACTCCCTCCTCTCTCAACTTCTCGGGTCGTGCTCCCTCACTCATCCGCCTCTTACCGACTCTCTTGAACCTCCTCACGCGTCTCTGGTGGGGGGCCTCGCGCCAAGGGTTTTTATTACCACGCCTTTGGAACCTTCTCGAACTCTCCAGACGTTTCTTGCCACGCCCTTGGAACCCTCTCGAACTCTCTTGACGCTTCTTGCCATGCCCTATCAAGCCATGCCCACCGGGCCCTGGTTGGTTGTTAAGGGCTCTTTGACTCCACCTTTGATGATGACGTGGTGCCACGCCCGTGCTCTGGCGGCTCCTCCCCCCTTCTTGGCCTCGTGCGTAATGGAGTTTGGCGCCAGGCAGCGAACGCTGCTGGGCTAGCAGAGGTGGTGTGATGCCCACGAAAACAGCCCAACTGTTACTGGCACTTTGAGGAGACGATTGGGGATATTGAAAGGGGACCTATCTTAGCTGATTGATGCAACGTAGAGTCAACTATTGGAAACACAGCCTTACCTGGAACACAGAATAATGACTTAACTATAGAGATCCTAAAGTGTCCTACATGTTGTACATGGACTAACTAAGGTGCAATCTTTAATTAACAGCCAATTAAGGGGACATGTACACAGGGGTCATTTATAAGGGAATTTACTACTAAATTTACATGTGAAGGTTCTAAAAACCGTAACACAGCACCCTCATTCCTCACGGCACGACCCGGGCCGAAAACTTTACTTAATGTGACACTCAGGTGTAATCCCCTCTACTATTAACCTTACCCTGAGTGCGACAATTTTAAAAGAGTTAAATATGTCCCACCTGCTATGTTGCATCCTGCCTAATAGATTCACACCCACAATTAACCGAATTGCAGAATTATTTTCAAACTACACATTTATGGTGGGGAGCATTATTTTCAAGACACTATTTGTATTTACATTGCAACCCAGGACCTGTCATTTGTTTTGGGAAACAAAAAAGAACCCTGTGGGAGGGAGGAAAAAGCATGCACTGCACCGATACACCACCTCTACATGCCCGGGGATGCAGAATTGATATTGCAATGCATCCCCGAGCATGCAAGCACCAAAGCACCAATAAGTACCAATAAAGCACCATCAAAGCACTATCAAAGCACCATCCAGTGCACAGTCATACATTTCAAGAAAAAAAACAACTGTTGCACGGTCTTCTTTCTGCTCCCTCTGCTGGCCGATGTTTCTTCCTGCTCTTGTTGTTGTTCTTGGTGGCTTGCTGCCTATTTGCAATAATAATAAAAAGGCACAAAAACGCATCCATTTTTATTTGGGGCCCACAGGGGCCAACTATGGGTGGTCCACCTGTAGGGCAAAAGGGGCCACCTCACCGTGGTCTGCAAGCCAACTTTCCTGGGCCATCGTGGCCAGTCCTAGCAGAGGAGCCAGTCCCCAACACGTGGGGTCCATCAGTGGTGCTCGGCCACAGTACCGTGGTCCATATGGGTGTGGTGCTTAGCCACAAACGTGTGGTCCATAAGGTGGTGCATCGATCCAGGCAGCTGGCAGGGGCGGCTCGGGCACACAGATGCGGCTCCCGCACGCTCTCCCTCAGTGCCCAGAGAGCACGGTCCATGGGTGGGGAGGAAGACAAAGCAGAGTCAGCGATGGGCAAGGGCGCAAGGGTACACATCAATACAGGCAATGCAGAGTGAGGTGCGCCTGGAGATCAAGCGGAGAAAGCTCGTCCCTAATGTGCGTCACCCTCCCCCCCCCCCCCCCTGTCACCTACTCTACCCTCACCCCTTACCCCGTATTTACACAACAATTTACAAATTAGTCACTACGTCTCATCCTCCCCATATCTCCCCTAATACCAAATTCATTACCAATCCCTCTGAAACCAAATTTGCCATCAATTCAAATTCCTCATCAATTCCTCATAAGGAGGAAGAGATGGAACAACAACACAATGTCACACCCACGTCATGATGCGTCTTACATCCCAAACACATTTGCATAGAAAGATAATCAAACCATGGCATGGCGTGGAGCACTCTCGTCACCTCAGGTGAGTGGATGTAGATGGTGCGAGGAGATGTTTTAATCCTAACTACTTTCTAAATGACATTAACACACTTTACACTACCTGGGGTCTTTCCCTGCAAAACCATTGGCCATCTTACACTATACGGTTCTTAAAACCGAACTCCCATTGACCAAACTGTGGTGCTCATCAATTTGCGGTCTCACTCCTCCCGATTCAATTCCCTGTGCCTTTGCACAATTTCAGGACTGGGTCGTGTGGCTCCCCTAGCTCACCTGCACACCTCCGCCACTCCCGTTGCCTCCGAGCTTACCTGCTCCTTATCCTAACCTATCTAACTGGGGAAGGCCCTCCCTGGCAATTACCCCCTCGGTGCCCTCTCTGGCACTGGGCTACCCGGGTCCGTCCTCCGGATCCTCGGGCCCCACTGAACAACTCTACCGGCTCCCAGAGCCCACCTGCGGCCTCACCTGGCCGACATCCTCACAGTGGCGGAGTGCCCATTTAAACATACACACTAACAGGCCACACGCCCAGTCATTTCCACGTCACTAATGCACCCATCCAAACACCATTCTACCACACGCACCACAGATGCCAATATCCACCACAATTTACCTACACCCCCTACCTACTCTTAAACTACCGTCCCCGGGTATTCGTGATAGGGGTCCATCTTCCCCATCCATTCCCTTCGCACCAACTACTCCACTCCACATATTCCACCATACTCACTCCACACCATCCATTCCATACTCCATTCCATACTAGCTATTTCACACAACCTATCTCCATACACCTGTTCACTTGCACACCTGTGCTCACACACACCTGGTGGCTCTTGCACCCTCCTTCCTCCAGAACCATTCACTCAATACAACTCACAATAACCTCACACTTCTCACAATACGCTGCTGCATCACCTCCTTCACACACACACATCTCTCACGAGCAATTCCTCATTTGCTCAACACAAAGATTCTCACACACACGGCATCATCTGATCTACCTGGTGCCCTTCTAAAACTCGAGCTTCCCAGTCGCCCCTTATATTATTGCGCTCCCTCGTCATTATCATGCAACTAATCTACCTACGTCCCCTACTACAGGTACAATGTCGCTACTTAACCCTACAGTTACCTATGGTCATCTCTAGGTCCCTATGCAATTATCCAAACCCTCCCTCGGCGAGCTTACACTGCCAAACCCCATAAACTATAGCTCATGTGCCCGGGGTGGATGGGAGGGATGGTGGATTTACCATCCCTCAACATCGGGCATCTCCCATTATCAATTTTGCCCATCCAATTTTTCTGCCAATCAAATTTGCCAATCTTTACTGCCAATCATCTATTTCCTATCAAATTTACCAATCCAATTTGCCAATCAAATTCCCTATCCCTTCCATCATCCATTAATCTGAGCCTCGGCGCGTCGTTACATTCTCACAGCTCGGTTTCGCAAAACCGAGCAATGCATTCGGGTGGTTTGGTCTACTGTAGGTGGATCCGTCCGGCACTCTGTTCAGAGGAGGAGGTTTACTCGGGCCGAGATTCCATGGCCCATCGCGGCGCAGAGCCTTGCGGTCTCCGGCCCGACGACCGAAGCTCGCCTGGTCTGAACCCCGTCCCCGCCAGGGGGCGAAGGTCCGACCCGGCCCCCCTCCCCCGGAATCGTGCCGATCGCCGCTCTGATGTGGGCCTTTGCGGGTGCAAAGGCTGTAAAGCCTGCAACCTGTCAGTGAGGTGCAAGGGGAAGAGTGAGGGAGCAGGACCCGAGAAGTTGAGAGAGGAGGGAGAGAGGATCGACCATTCATTTTCTTAGCGGGAACATCCTGCGGCGAGTGAGAGTCGCTCGTGGGCGATACCAACCAGCACTGACGACCGGGTTTTCACCACTGAACTGGAGCACGGATGCTCAAGCGGGACCTCGACGTCGTGCCGCCATCCCCGGACCTCCCTGCCGCCAGTTCCGTGGACCGTCTGCCCTTCTCATCCCTCTAGCCATTCCTGCCTACAATTCCCTATTCGTGTGAGTCTGTCTGTATTGTCCTGTGGGTTTAACTAAGCCTGTCTAAGGATTTGTGCTGTGTCTTCTTCTTCTGTAAATTACTTTCGTTCCCTTCTTCTTTGGTTTAGGTTTTTGTGTAAATAATTAATAAATCGCTGTTCCTTCTTATTCTCTGGTTTCTTTCTCGTCCGATCGCTTTAGTGATTTCCCCATTGAGTACCTGTGGCACGATTTTGGCCGAACTGCTTACAATCGGGTTTAGTCTTCTGTTAACGGCCCGCGTCGCAGCTCGCTTCGCTCGGCGTAATCCATCTATTACGCTGCGGCTCGGGCAGGAGTATTTCCTCGCGTACCAGAAGGCGCTGGTACTTAGGTCATAGGAAGGATTGGCCTACTACCCTATTCAGCGCTGACCGGGCGTGACGTCATACCCCCAGGACTGGTCGGACGGCCAGCTTAACAGGACAAGGGGATTAACTCCCCCCCCCCCCCCTTGCTAACGGGAGTGCCGTCCACCGGATCCATAACAATTGGTGTCTGGGAGAGGGATTTGACCCGAAGTGCGCACTCGAAATTACGAGCGGCCGAAATTTTTATTAATATACCAAATTTAAATCGTGCCATGAATGATCAAGGCGGTCGGATGCCGATGGGGGTAGAAGAAGAGGGTTTGGAGGTAACCCAGGACTCCAGGGGGGAATTGGGAGAGAGAGAGGAGGGAAGCAATACGAATGCGGTAGAGGGGATTTCAGGTTCACAAGATGGCGGCCTCATGCACGAGGTTAGAGGCGCACAAGATGGTGCCTCGCACGAGGTTGCAGCAGCACAAAATGGCGGCGCCTCGCATGTGGCAGCGAGAGCCGAGCCTGCGGAACCAGCGGGTTGGGACCTGTATTTGCTCGTAGAGCAACTACGAGCGTCTATAGAAATGCAGAGGGACGAAGGTGGCGTGATGGGGACAAATCCAGCAGGGAAATGAATAAATTGGGAAGCCAAATTAGTGGATTAAAAACTGCAATGGGAAGCCAAATCGGGGAATTGAGAAATGACATTGGAAATCAAATCGGGGGGCTAGAAGCCAAATTTGAGGGGTTAGACAACAGGTTGGAAGGACTGGAAGGTAAATTGGGGGGCCAACTGGAGGACGTGGGTAACCAAATCGGGGAAATGAAGGATGGGTTAACGGGGTTGGAAAATCGAATGGCCGCCCAGGAGAACCAGATGGAAGGGGTGAAAAATGGGTTAATGGGGTTAGAAAACAATATGGAAGGCAAAGTGAGGGAAATATGGGAGCAATCCGCCCGGGAAATTAAACAAATGGGGGATCAGGTAGAGGAGGTAAAAATCGGGTTAGAAACCAAATTGGACACCCACAAGGGGGATTTGGAGCAGATGAGGGCGGCATCTACAAAGGAAATAGGAGAGATGGGGGAGGATATAAGGCGCGGGGTGAGCGAAGAGGTCGCGGGGGTACGCGAGGAGGTAAAGCGGGGTGCGAGCGCATGGAGAAAGAGGTGAGGAACAGTACGGCTAGGTTACAGGGGGGAATAGAAGACATGACGAGGGGAGTAGAGCAGCTGACAGTGGGACAAAAGGAGTTAGGGGAGCAGGTGGAAAATAACACGGCGGTGATAGGAGGGTTGAAAGCGACCCAGAAGGAAATAAAGAAGGAATTAATAGCGACGAAGAAGGAATGTCAGACGGTACATGAGGGACTGACGAAGAGGTTAGAAGAGGTGGTAGAGGCAATGGAGACAAAAGAACGGGAAGTCAGAACGCACATAGAAACGACCAAGGTGGCCTTAGAGGAATAAATCGAGGGGGCGCACCGGGAAATAAAAGAGGTGAAACAAAAATGAGAGGAAGTGGAAGAGGGGATAAGTGAAATTAAGAAGAGACAGAGGGAGACTAAGAAGGAGATAAAGGAGGAGGTGATGGAATTGGTGCAAGGTCTGTGCTCACAGCGTGATGATGTACTTACTGACCAAATAAAGAGTTTGCAGGTGGCGGAGGAAGAGCGAAATAGAAGAGGTACCGAGGTGAGTGGCGATATGCTCGGGAATGTATATGGTGTGAGGGGAGATTCAGTGAGTTTGGGTGTTGGTTTAGACCCGGGCGTTCGTGAGAGGCCGCTGGTGAGGTGTGCGACAGGTGCAGAGTGCGTGGACAAAGGGTGTGTGCAAGGATGTCCGACTATGGGGAATGTGAGGGGTATTGGTGAGCAAGGGTGTGCGGGTATGGAGTGGGTAGCGGGTTGCGGAGGGGTGACCCAGGCATCGACACCGACAGGGGTAGTGTTCAGAGGGATGGGGGATGCACGAGAGCCCCCCGGGAATAGTGTGCTGTGGGGGCCCGAACGGTTCGGCCCCGCGCTAACCCCGCAAGGAGCGACGCACGGGGTCCGGCCTTCGGGCACCCACAAGGTCCCACTCGCGCCGTATGACGGCAAAAGTGATCTGAGGGCGTACCTGGCGCAGTTCGAATATGTATGTAGAGGCAACGGTTGGAATCTAGACGAAGGTGGAGTACACCTTGTGGGGGCACTGCGCGGCGCGGCGGCGGAGGTGCTGACAGCTTTACCATCGGGTGCTCTCACCTTGCCAGCCCTCCGCGTGGCCTTAATTAATCGTTTCGGTATTGAACAGCAAAGCGAGCTTGTTAAAGCTCAGCTTGCCCAGCGAAAACGCAAGCCCCAGGAGACCATCGGGGAGCTTGCCCATGACATTCGCCGTGCAGTGGGAATCGCACACGCGGACATGGCAGTGAGCTCCCAGGAAAGCCTGGTGCTGGATCACTTTATCCAGGCTCTTCCAGATCTGGAGCTCCGACAACAGCTCGCCATGTGGCACCCGCAGACCATGAGCCAGGCGGCCGACGCTGCAGCCCTTTGGGAGGCAGCGAGGCCCCTGGCCCGAGGAGGCGAGCGACATGCAGTGGCGGTGCGTCAGGTAGGGCCCGTGATGGGTGGCGGCCCCCCTAGGGGGCCCGCCCCCGACCTGGAGAGCATGGTCCGGAGGCTGGTGGAACGGCACCTGGCGGGATCTGGACCATGGCAGGCGGCCCCGGCGGTGGCACCGGGTGGGCCACGGCAGAGTACACCAATTCGGACATTTAGCGGGGGAAATTTGGAATACCGGAAGCAAGCAGCTTACCAGGTGAGGTGCTTTAATTGTGCTCGGCTGGGTCACCGTGCATGGCAGTGTCGAGCTCCGTGCCGGGACGCTCCCCGGCAGCCGATGCCCTCAACTCCGCCCCGTATCGATCGGCCTAGCCGACCTCAGACCCCCCAGACCCCCCCCCCCCGCCAGAGCCCGGGAAACTAGAAGGTCCCGAGCATGCAGGGCGGTATTCGGCAATAGGGGATAGAGAAGAGCCCTCATTGACGCGACAGGTCATTCATTGTGGCCAAATTGGAACAGGTAGCCTCACAATTCGATGCAAAATTGCCGGCGTGGGGGTGGACGCCGTTGTGGACATAGGAGCCAGCGCCACGATCATCAGCCCTGTGATCCTTAATTCGAGTGAAGACGGCTGGGATAAAATCCAGCGTCTGGAAAATCATAGTTTGCAGCTGGCTACCGGGGTAATGGCTCCGATCATAGGGCGTGGTTTTGTAACCCTCAAGTTGGGATCGGTAAAGAAAGAGATAGAGGATTGGGTGGCGGAGGTGTGCGACCCATGCTTAATAGGGTTGGATTTGTTGACTGCCAGCGGTTGTAAAATCGATTTGTTCCGGGGGATCCTGCAAGTGGGAGTGGAAGAGCTACCATTGGAGGGGGTGAGCACGGCCGAAAGGGTGGAGCTGGAGGCTCCTGAGGCCGTGATCATCCCTCTGGGGGCCGAGGCCATAGTGCCGGCCCGATGCTTAGCTCGCCCAACATGGCAGGAGTCCTGCGGCCTGGTCGAACCGGTGGCAGCGCAATCCATACCTGGCTTAATCGTGGGCCGCACCCTTGTAAAAACGGACGGGCCGGTGGTGGCCGTCCGAGTAATTAATATCAGCACAGAACCACGCACTATAGTGAGGGGCACGAAGGTAGCTGGCTGCACCCCAGTTAGAGAAGTCGCGTTAGTGAGGGGCGAGAACATCCAGCCGAGCCGGCCCCAGGGGGAGCCTTCAATAAATAGTAGGAATTGGCCCGATCCCATTTGCGAGATGGTAAATTGAAGTAGCGTAGAGTTGGGAGGTACCCAGAGGGAGGCCTTACACAAACTCGTTGGATCCCATTTGGATCTCTTCTCCTTGTCCCCCGAGGATATTGGACGTACGGGCCTGGTGAAACATCAGACCCACACCGGTGAGGCCCGGCCTATTCGTCAGCCTGCCCGACGGCTCCCTTGGAGCAAGAGGGGGGAAGCTGACGAGCAGGTAGAAAAGATGCTCGATGCAGGCGTCATCCAGCCCTCGGGAAGTCCTTGGATGTCACCTGTTGTGCTGGTTAAAAAGAAAGATGGGACCACGCGTTTCTGCGTGGACTATCGCCAGCTAAACAACGTGACACTCAAGGACTCATATCCCCTGCCAATAATTAATGACACCCTCGATGCCGTTGCGGGCTCAAATTGGTTTTAAACTTTAGACCTCAAGAGTGGGTATTGGCAGGTGGAGATGGATAGGGCAGGGAAGGAGAAAACGGAATTTTCCACAGGTAAGGGGCTGTATCAGTTCACTGTGATGCCGTTTGGTTTGTGATGCCGTTTGGTTTGTGTAACGCCCCCGCCACCTTTGAGCGATTAATGGAGCATGTACTAGGCAGCATGCCATGGCAATCATGCCTGCTATACCTGGATGATGTTCTAGTACATGCCAAGACATTCCCCCAGGCTATAGCTAATTTGGACCAGGTGTTTGGGTGCCTCAGGCAGGCAGGGTTGAAGCTGAGTCCGAGTAAGTGCACCTTGTTTGCAAGAGAGGTGGCCTATCTAGGTCACGTTATCGGTCGCGAGGGGGTAAAACAGAATTGTTACGGATCCGGGGGACGGCACTCCCGTTAGCAAGGGGGGGTTAATCCCCTTGTCCTGTTAAGCTGGCCGTCTGACCGGTCCTGTGGGTCATGCCCGGTCAGCGCTGAATAGGGTAGTAGGCCAATCCTTCCTATGACCTAAGTACCAGCGCCTTCCGGTACGCGAGGAAATACTCCCGACCGAGCCGCAGCGTAATAGATGGATTGCGCCGAGCGAAACGAGCTGCGACGTGGGCCGTTAACAGAAGACTAAACCCGATTGTAAGCGGTTCGACCAAAATCGCGCCACAGGTACTCAATGGGGAAATCACTAAAGCGATCGGACGAGAAAGAAACCAGAGAATAAGAAGGAACAGGGATTTATTAATTATTTACACAAAAACCAAAACCAAAGAAGAAGGGAACTAAAGTAATTTACAGAAGAAGAAGACACAGCGCAAATCCTTAGACAGTCTTACTTAAACCCACAGGATGGGATATGAATAGTGGATCAAAAATCCTTATTTAGTGGCTTTCTACACATTATATCTGCAAAAACTCGGATTTTTGACTCACAATTCCATTCCCACCATCTCAATAATTCAATTCAAAGAAACATTTATTTCCATAGTTGCCAATATAACGACAGTCAAACAAAAATATACGAAAGCAATACATCTGGAACTTGATGACCTCAGAAGGATACAATCAAGACAACATAAAGAGAAGCAATATGGAGGCATCATCAGAAGCCAAGGCTTGTGTTGATATGCTTATGCACTAGCAATATAAATGACAAACGATAAATTGGATTAAATCTACCGAATGGTAAAAAATGAAGGAAAAAACATTCAAGAATATTGGAAATAACAATAACTAGAATAAACAGATAAAAATAATGAAATAGCAATAACGCAGAGATTTACAAGAGTGAACAACAAATGAACATGTGGAAAGGAAACTTTCAACAACACGAGATCAAATTTTGTTTATATGAAGACTTAAACCGGCACACAGACGACTTTGCCTTCACTGCTCCAACAGTTCTATTCCCAAGACGTGGCCGAAAATAACGTCGTGTATCAATAGAGTATGATGTGCGAGAAAAAGGGAGAAATAAGTCATCTTGTGATCTCGTGAAATGAGTGTGGATATCATGAGCTGCTGTAAAATATCATGAAAAGACTTGTGGAGAAGTTTATTGATATGCTTGAACATAAATATCCCTGTATGTAATTTATTAAATGTCAAAAAGTGTCAATGTGTTAAGTTTGGTAAAAAAGAAAGAAATGGTGCAGTGTGGTCACGTGGATGAGAGACGGTGCAGATCCTTGCAGCACTCTTTTAAATAACTGAGAGTGAGTGTGGCTGATTGAAACTAGAGCGCGCCCAGGCAAGGTTACAATGGTTCAGGTAAGGGAGGATTAAGGCATTAAAGAGGGAGAAGAATCGTGTCTTACCTCGATCGTGTCTTACCGACATGCTTCCTGGCTCAATTCTCATACCTGACACATCCTTTCCTTTTTGCACTGCACGCACTTACCAAGGGATCTACAATGTAATGAATTGTCGATTTGTGATGAAGAGGAAGGATAAAGCTGCAAAACAGGAAGAAAATATAGAATGAAACTCGAACGTATGCAGAGCACATACCTCTGCCAAGCTGAAAACTTTACGTTCTGTGACCCACCGGATCTGGATTCGGACCAGAACCAAAATCAAATTGTTTGTTCTTGTCACCAAACCAACTCGTACACCATGTTTTGCCACAATCAGACCACAACTCTTTGAGATATCCTGCTTTATATCGTTTTTGACCCCATCTCTCAATGGTGAAGCATAACGAATTTTTTTTTTTAACTCTCGCATCCGGATAATGATTTTAACCAAAATCTAATCACTTTGGCTGTCACATCCCAAACCTGTCCACCAAATTTCGTCCAAATCCATCCACAACGTTTTGAGATATCCTGTTCACAGACAGACAGACAAAAAGACAGACAGACAGGTGTGAAAACAAAACCTATATCCACCTTCAGTGGGGGAAGTATCAAATTTAAATCTCAATTGGAATGTGTACATTTTTGATGCACAATATGGCTTTGATTTCAATTTTTGTTTTCTGTTACAACCATCATCTTACACAAATTTATAAAATACCAATCATTTTAAAATACTAAAGCAGACCCCAATAAGTATGGTGAGAGCATCTGGTGTGAGTATGGGAGGTCAGCGGTGTGATTCTGCACTTCAGCGAGTCATAGCAATGATTTTATAAATGGTGAGTACGACTTCCTTGCTTAATGCTCAACATTTGAAGAATAGATCAATGATAAGCACCATATATTGGCATCCATGGGAAGGAGGAAATCTCAATGTTATCCGAGTGTGAAGAGAAAGAAACACAAAGATGGCGTCGCAAGTAAACACAATGCTGCTGGGAAGTTCGTCATGTGCCCCAAGCTCAGTGGCTGTGTTTGTTTGAAGTCAAGTCTGGTGTTATCACGTGCATTACTGCAAGGTAGGTCATGAGACTATGATAAAATACATCAGCAATGTTAATTGGGAGGAAGAACTCAAATATGTGCACTGAGGACGCCAAGAACCTGGTCAAAGACAGAAGCAGCCAGACATTAGAGAGACGTTTACCCAAGTCCCAGCATAAAGGAAACAATCATCTTGGCTGGATGCCCTAATCTGCGAAGGATACGATTGGAGGAAAACACGAAGTTTGGAACAACCACCAAAATATCAAGTCAGCACGAAACTGGGAAAGCTGTAAACAAGCAAGAACAAAACTATGGCAGAAATGAGGTCTTCATGAAAATTATTTCAGAGAGGGATTGTAGCAGACATAAAGGAAAACCCCAATAATATTGTCCTGTGGCTCGCTCAGTTAACACCAAGAGGACGCCACGGATGGCTAATCAGGCTTAACGAGGCGTCCGGGTCAATGGCGGATTTGACTATGCAAGCACGGGAGGAAGAAGGGGAAGAAGGTGAAGCGGGAATTTACTTGACGCGATCCGAGCAGTCTTCAACCCTGCAAATTAATCTCACACGAACACGGGATTTGGAATGAAAGGGAAAATAATAAAAGGGTTTATTTAAAATAAATATCGGGACAGGGAAACGCGTCGGTAAATAAATGTCCTAAATCGGGACATCCCCACAACTCACTTCAAATACACAACACAGGAATTGATTAATAAAATTAACGTTTCATTGTGTTCGTGTGTGATGCGTCTTAGCTGTCTGTCGATGTAGCATCTGTCAGGAATTGTCTAGGCTCTGGTGTTCGGGACCCAAGTGTGCAGTCTGGGCACGGCTCCGGTTGGCGCGAAATGGCTTGGGCATTGGCGCAAACCACTTGGGTGTTGGCTCAAACACACCACTCTGCACGGTCCGTCCCGCGCTACACAGCACAGCACACAGGCACCAGGAGCACGACACAGGGGAGGATGATCGTCAACGCTGGTCTCTCCACCGTCCTTCGAATGTCCACACAGTGGAACAGGTCCAACACGAAGGGACAGTCAAGGGAAGGCAAGAGGGAAAGGGAAGAACTCTGGGCAGAAAGGAACCAGGAACGAGAAGGCCAAGGGAAGAAGAGAGAGAGGAAAATGCCGGCGAGCGAGCGGTTTTACTCGTGAACTTCCGACGCCAGCTCCTTCCCTTCCAACCAGTGCGTCACTTCTAACCTTCCCGAATCTTCTGATCTCCTCCGTCCCCTCCCATTGGCCAAGCACTTGGCACCCTGCTCCATGCCATTGGTCGTTGGCCAACCACAAGTCCTTCTTTTTCTCTCCAATCATGGGGAAGCTCTCTACCCTACTCTGCCAATCGGTGTGGTGTTTGCTGCTCAACCCTCCCCCTGGCCAATCAAGAGTCCTCCTGGGGGTGGCTCCCAGCCTGCCTGGTCAATGTATGAAAACCATGGTGTACCACTGTGCGGCCGCTGCCTGCTTGTCTTTCCGGTCAGTTCTTGTAAGGGGGGGGGATTTAATTAATGTGTGCACTAAGGGCCTATCTAATGTCTATAAGAGTGCGTTGACATAAGGGACAAAGGAATGATCACCAGGTCTGACACACAGGGGTCTTATCTTTGTCCCAACAACTATTTAACACACGAACATCCTTGTATGATCACAGGTGTACACTTGTTCCGACAAACCGGGCTAAACACATAACTACTTATTGTACATCGAGGTGGTTCTGTCTATCACGATAGATGAAGCATGATACATACACAGATCTACCTAGATCTAGATATGCTTACCCAACAGACATAACAATATTTAGACTTACATGAAGAACCAAACAAGGACCAAGCTGAATTATTCAATGAAGTATGAATACTATTTTTTGTTGAGTGTACACCATTGAATATCTACAAGTAATTCTAGAACCAGATCAGGTACATGTCACAGACATGAGTCATTCTAGAACCACAGGACCACATTCTAGAACCACATTCTAGAACCACAGGACACATTGCAGAGTGCTTTAATGTAACTGAGGAGGAAGTTACAAAACACCTGAAATGATTGAAACAAGACAGGTTCCAAGGACAAGACAAGATCCATTCCAAGGCTCTGAATGAAGTTGGTACATCCATCTGTTTAATTTATCAGAAATCCCTTCTCAAAGGCAGAGTTCCATCAGCCTAGAGTAAAGCTGATGAAGTGCTGCTCAAAAAAAGGAAAAAGGAATGAACAAGACAATTATCAACCTGCAAAACTTCAGCTCTGTAGCAGGCAAACTCAAGGAAACGATACCAAGGGATGCCAGTGTTGAACACAAGGAAGATAACGATGTATTCATGTCTTTTTTTAATCATACCTTTATCATAATATAAACACGGCAAGAAAGAGATGTTGGAGTAACATAAGACCCATCACTGAAATAAGTGGGCACATCGGGAGAGCTGCAACAACAGGTAACTCCATACATTGGGTCAATAAGAGATGGGACTTCCGCTTCTGGTTCCCATGGCGAGGAAGCGTTTTTCGATCTCTCCACGTCATCAGAGTTTAAGTATTTTCCCATTCGTATCTTTGTCAAATATCCATTGGTTATTTTATTGTGTATGTGTTACTGTGTGTTTCAAGTTAGTGTTGGTTTGTAATTCGTGCAAACCTGTGTGTAATTAATCGTTTTATGATCGCACCGCGTGTGCGGCCTGGTTTCTCTCGGCTTCCCTCCCCCCCGCACCTCCACCCCCCCCCCCCCCCGTTGGTGTTTTAGTGAATTTAAGTTCCTTGCTTCGCTGTATTTGCTTGTTTCTTTGATTTTCTCTTCTCCCCCTAACTTCCCCGAACATCTACCCTTTGTCTAACGTTTTAAATACGAAAAATTATTTATTTATTTTTTATTTCCTTCTCTCTTCGCGGGGCCTGCCCACGTATGCTTGTTGTCTCGCCCCACCCCCTTTATCTCCTTTTCTTCCACCTCTTCCTTCCATCTCCAGCCGATACTCGCCTCTCCAATTCTAGTTTCCAGCATACTTATTCAACCCTTTCTCCTTCAACGTGTGGCCCTGAATGTATTTCTCTCATCTCCCCTTCTTGTTCAGGCTGGAGGTCCACAACACAGTGTTCTGGGCCCTGTGCTTTTTCTGGTCTTCATCAATGATCTCTCTGACTCTCTTGAAAATCCTCTCTATCTCAATGCTGATGACTGCACTCTCTGCCACTCCATACCTCATCCCTCAGATCGGCATTCTGCAGCCTCCACACTCTCTGCAGTCCTGGACAAAATCACAGACTGGTCAAACAAGTGGAACATATCTTTGAATCCTGACAAATCTCACACACTCTCACCATGTCTCCACAAAAAGACCGACTGGACAACCCTCCCATCTACTTTCTCAACAATCCTCTGCAAGAAGTTCTGTCACTCAAGCTTTTCGATCTCACTATCTGCCATGACCTTTCCTGGGAAAACCACATTTCCCGGCTTGCCTCCAAAGCCAGTTGCCGACTGGGCATCCTCCATCGAGCGATGTCCCCCCTTGGCACACCTGAGCTCCTCACCACTTACAAGGCTTTCATTTGCAGCTCAATGGAATACTGCTCTACCCTCTGGGCTGGTGTTCCTGCCGCATATCTATCTCGGCTTCACGCTGTGGAAAACCAAAGCTTTCAGGATCATTGGTATCTCCAGGGATAAAGCAAACTCCGAGGGCCTTTCACTCACTCACCGCAGCCAGGTTGTTGGTCTTTCTGTCTTCTACTGACTCCTCTCCGGCCTAGCTCCCCCAGCTCTGTCTGTGCTCTGCCCCCCAAATATTCCTACAGGTCGCACAACATCTGCCTGAAACCCTCTTATGGTTAAACTGCCAAAATCAAGACTCTCTGCTCACCTTCACTCTTTCATTACTCTTTTATCCCACCTCTGGAACAAACTCCCTCACTCTCTTCAATCCCACTCCTCCCTCCAGGTCTTCAAAACAGCTGTTCACCACCATCTCTTATCTTCCCCCATCCAAAACATTGATCTTTTCTACACCCGTTAATTCACCCCAGAGCCAGTTTTTTGAAATACCGACGTCTTTCCTGAAGTCCTAGCAGTGTCCTTGTGTCTCATACCTCTCCGACCCCCTCCCCCTTCCCATTCCCTCCCCCCCCAAGCCCTCTCCCTCCCACATATCTCCCGATGTCCCTGTTCTCAAATGTTGTGTTTGTTTCCTTCCCCCTCTCTCCCCATCGTGTCTCCCTCTTCCTTTATTATATGTTTTATGTGTCATGTATATTTTTGGGGATTAATGTTAGCTCTTACATTTGCCTCAATCTTGTATATAAAAAAGAAAAAGAAACAAGTAAAGATACATTCAAAGTACACCGCCCCCATGCCAAATAATTAAATATCCTGCCTGTGGTGCCCGGCAATACCGCAGTGCAGCTCATAGAGACTGTGTTGGGAGGGAGAGGTGTACAATAAATTGATTGATTGATTGCATAATTAAAATCAATAATAGATAATCATAAAATATTTTCTTAATCAATTGTCTCATAGCATAACTAAACCACTAGTGCTTCATCCGAAGATGTATCTTTTAGGAATTTAATTAAATAAGTAATTAATAAAAAAATTAAATAATTAATTGATTAATCAATAAATAATTAATTCATCGATTAAGTGATTAATCAATAAATCAAAAATATCCTTTATAGCCACATCACTTGGTCACTGTCATGTCCAAATATTAGCTTCCCAGTTCAAAAGGTGCCTGAGATATTGCCCAGATGAGAAATAAAATAAATAATTAATAATGAAAATAAATAAATAATAATCATAAAAAAATAAATAATAAATCAATTCGCTCATGGAACACATAAACCACCACCATTTCATCAAAATCTAACTTTAAAAAAATCGTCATTAATTGAATAATTAATCAATTAATTGATTAATTGATTAATCAATAAATCAAAAATAGTCTTTGCAGCCAAATCACTTGATCATTGGCATGTCCAAATATCAGCTTCCTAACTCGAAAGGTGCTTGAGATAATGCCTAGTAGAGAATGGAAATGTATAAGTTCTTCATTAATCGTGAATAATTAAATCACTCATCAATTAATTGATTAATCAAAAAACCAAAAATAACATTTTTTGAAAAAGTACATACTCACTATTGTGCCGAAATTTCAGCGTCCTAGCTCAAAGGATGGCTGAGATATCGCCCGGACAAACAAACAAGAAAGCAAGAAAACAAGAAAACAAACAACCAGAGTGAAAACTGAGTACTCCCTTTCAGCGTGCGTCATTGCCGAGCCCCCTTCGGTGCCCGGCAATGACGTTATGCAGCACCTGGGGATGGCATAGGAAAGGTGCGGTGTACAACAAACAAGAAAACAGGAAACCACAAAAACAAACAAACAACCAGAGTGAAAACTGAGTACTCCCTTTCAGCGTGCGTCACTGCCGAGCCCCCTTCGGTGCCCGGCAATGACGTTTTGCAAAGCCCGGAGATGGCATAGGAAAGGAGTGGTGTACAACAAGTATACATACATTCAAAGTACACCGCCCCCATGCCAAATAATAAATTATCCTGCAGCGCGGCATTGCCGGGGCGCCTGTGGCGCCTGGCAATACCGCAGTGCAGCTCTTAGAGACTGCATTGGGAGGGAGAGGTGTACAATAATTGATTGATTAATTGTATAATTAAAATCAATAAAAGATTATCACAAAAAATTTTCTTAATAAATTGGCTAATAGCATAACTAAACCACTTGTGCTTCATCCGAAGATGTATCTTTTACAAATTTAATTAAATAGTTAATTATTATAAAATTAAATAATTAATTGATTAATCAATAAATAATTAATCGACTAAATTATTAATCAATAAATGAAAAATATCCTTGATAGCCACATCACTTGGTCACTGTCATGTCCAAATATTAGCTTCCCAGCTCAAAAGGTGCCTGAGATATTCGGCCAAATGAGAAAGAAAATAAATAAATGATTAATAATGAAAATAAATAAATAATAGTCATGAAAAAATTAAATTATTAATCAATTCGGTCACAGAACACATAAACCACCACCATTTCATCAGAATCTGTAACTTAAAAAAAAGAAGTCATTAATCGAATATTTAAATTATTAATCAATTAATTTATTAATTGATTAATTAATAAATCAAAAATAGCCTTTGCAGCCAAATCACCTGGTCATTGGCATGTCCAAATATCAGCTTCCTAACTCAAAAGGTGCCTCAGTTAATGGTCAGAAGAGAAAGGAAATTTGATTAATTAAATAAGTATTTAATTAATCCCTAATAATTAAATAACTCCTCAATTAATTGATTAATCAAATAACAAAAAAAAAATTTTTTTGGACAAAGGACTTGCTCACTACTGTGCCGAAATTTCAGCTTCCTCGCTCAAAGGATGGCTGAGATATCGCCCGGACAAACAAACAAGAAAACAAACCAGAAAACAAACAAACAGAGTGAAAACTGAGTACAGTACTCCCTTTCAGCGTGCGTCACTGCCGAGCCCCCTTCAGTGCCTGGCAATGACGTTTTGCAATACCTGGAGAAGGCAAAGGAAAGGTGCAGTGTACAACATTCAGTCAAAGAACATTTATGAAGTGGAACAACCCCATGAGAGAAATGGCCAAGAGTGAAACAATCTACATTGAAGCAATTTAAGTATAATCTAGTTAGTGCTGGAAATATGACCCAGGGAAGTACGGCCCAACAGTTACCATGTGACCACAACGAAAAATTCAACGGATATGAAGAACAGTGAGCTGACTGAAAATCATGGAACAAGTGGTTAATCCACGTGTATGTGTCTGCGTGTGTGTGTGTGTGTGTGTGTGTGTGTGTGTGTGTGTGTGTGTGTGTGTGTGTGTGTGTGTGTGTGTGTGTGATTTGTTGTGCAACTTCTCCAGGAGTCTGAGACAAAGTAGAAAAAAATAATCCTTTGAAATTGCGTGCATTTGTCAGGAACAAAGAACTTTCATGTCTTAAAGAAGTATTAATTTCCTGAGAGGGACCAGTCCCTGAAAGGGGTCTTTGCTTTTGCAATCCTGGTGTCATGGGGTCAGCCCAAACATTAAAGAAGCTTAAAACCCTTCATGTAAGAAATGTGAGCAGGACGTTTGTATTACATCAGGTACATGAGTCAATCTAAGTTTAATGACTCGTTTTCTATGTTTGCAGGTCAGACTTGGTCTGGATCCGTTTTATTGATTTATATTCAGCTCGGCGAATGGAAGATTATAAATACTTTGCTGTAAGAAGATTCTTCATCAGATTTCAGGCCCAGAACACCGGTCAGTATGAAAAACTTTCGCTCTACTTTACATAATGCTCTTTTATTGGTACAAAACAATATTTGCTACTCTGAACAAATAAAATATAATTTTGAAATTAAGGAGCGCTTCAGGTTGTCAAAATATATTTTCATAGCTGACGATACTCAGACGTAGCTTTGAATATAAAGCGCTGAAATATCACACATGTCGTATTGCCGGAGGGTGTTGGTTCTTGATGGCAAAGATCTCATGTCTGACATCGAGGACCTCCATCAATTGCTGGGAAAATAGAAGCAGCATGTCCAAAGTGGAATGACCTGGACTGAAACCAAATTGGTAATCCAAGGTGAGGTTTTTGGACAAAAGGAATGATTTCACATCAACTGTGATGATGGATTCCATGACCTTGCTGATGATTGGAAGTAAGCTGATTGGTCTGTAGTTGAGTGGGATCTGTTTTTGCACCTTTTATTGAATGGAGTGATGCTGGCAGATTTCCAAGCAGATGTAAGATGACTGAGCGTAAATTAAAGGGTGAAAACAGAAGACAGCGGACGTGCAAGACAAGCAGAGCTGGTTTTTAGGAAACGTGAGCTGATGCCGTCTGGTCTTGTACCAGAGTCAGAGTCAGAGACAGAGTCCAGGAGAAGTTGTGTACGACAGGGAAGGATGGATACCGAGAGGAAATGGAAATATTCTGTTTTTGACGTATTTATAAACATGCGAATGCATTTTGATATGAGCTATATTCAAAAAGCTTCATGAGCGAGACTCAGAACAGCCCGATACACACCAATAAATATTTTATTTTCAACATACACTTACAAATATTTAGTTGGAAAATATAAAAATACTAGCAGAAGTACCCGGCTTCGTTCAGGAGGTTTCATGGGAATTTGGGTTATGAGTGGGTTCCCAACAGCCACTCGGATTTATTATTCCAGGTTTATTCCTGTAGGCATTTGGCACCTTTATGGCGAGGTTCACCCGCCTTGACACGATACCGTCATTGAGTATTGTGACCTTTTTTTTAGAAGTAAGAGCTTGCCTGACTTGCAGTCCAGCCACACTCTAATAGCACCACCACTGATGGTCTGCAATTGCTTAATAGTCATAGCTTATTCCGCAATTGACCAATATATCTATAGGACATTTTGGACAATTTGGGCCCACTTATGATGGGCAATTTCACTTCAGCACTTCAGAACAGACGATGTTGTGAGTTGTTGCAGTTGGAGTGGAAACAAAAATATTGCAGGGACTTCCAACTCTGGAACAGCCTACATATAGCTGACATGAGAAAAGCAAGACTCTTCCAGATGCAATCCTGCCACTGTTAATGTTTGCCCTTGTGATTTGTTGATAGACATGGCGAAACTGACCCTGACAGGAAACTGAAGTCTCCCTGAACTGAAAGCGTAAGTCAGATGGTATGAGAGGAATGCGAGGAATGAAGACGTCCTCACCTTTGCCACTACCAGTGAGAATAGTGGCCTCAATAACATGGGGCATTAATTTCTTGACCACAAGTCTTGTGCCATTGCACAGTCGAGGCTGATCCAAATTGCGTAGCAGCATTATTGGTGTTCCTACTTTAAGTTCAAGCCGATGAGGAGGCAGGCCAGGTGGTTCTAGCGAATTAAGAAATTCAGTGGGGTAATTTACAACTTCAGATTGATCAACAACAGTGTCAACAGATTTGTATGTACGTGAGTCTCCAGGTATTGCTTGCAAGAGTTGATCATTTACTGCATTGACTGTGGTGTTTTTTGGTGCCAGAATTGCCCTCCCACACAACCATTTGTGATTTTGATAATGGTGCTGCAAGTTTGGGAACACCTTTCCTATCAAATCGTTGACTGAAATGACCACAGTGCTGATCGCAGCTGGATTTATGGTACCATCAGCAAGTACAGTTACTCGCCCTTCTCCAAGCTGTAGCAGATTCTGAGCAAACTGAGCAGAAAGCTGATCACCAAAAAGATGTGCTCTCATGTTTGTTGACAGGGTCATGGTCTTGACATGGTGCCACAAGAATGATGACTTTAGGCAAGCACGGATTTCATCAGCTCTGGTTCCCCTGGAAATTACAGGCAATGTCTGCCGAAAGTCACCTGACAGTAGAACAGTGACTCCCCCCATTGGGGCCTTGCAATTACACAAATCTTGCAATGTCCGGTCAAGTGCCTCTAATGCTCTTTTATGGGCCATTGTGCATTCATCCCAAACAATTAAGTGACATCTCTTTAGAACTTGACCAGCTCCAGAAGTTTTGGTGATCCTGCAAACAGTGGCATCATTGATGGCTAGGTCTACCGGAAGCTTGAATGCAGAATGGGCAGTACGACCTCCTGGAAGTAAGGTGGCAGCAATGCCTGAAGAAGCAACAGCAACAGCTATTCGCTTCTGTTGGCGAACTTTGGCCAGCAATAGTTTAATGACAAAAGTTTTTCCTGTTCCTCCAGGAGCATCTAAGAAAAATATACCTCCTTTCTGGTGGCAAACTCTGTCAATAATAGTGGAGTAAGCTGCCCTCTGATCTTCCAACAGCATGGGTTCATTTTAATCGACATATCTTGTCAGTGCATCAATGTTGTATGAGGTCTCTCTTAAAATTTCAGTTGTGAGGTTGTTGAATTCAGTTCGGTTAGTGTGCGGGAGACCAAATACATATAATTCTGGTCCATCCATTGACATGACCTGGTTTTCTATGTCTATTAAGGCAGCGTTGTATATCTCATCAGTATAACCTATTTCAATTTCAGGGAATCTTAGCTGAGCCTGACGTTTGAAGTCCTCTGCCAGATCATCTCTGTACTTGAGCCCTAATGCTAGAGGATTGGCAAGTTCACAAGTTTTTAGAAGGATGGCAAAAAGATTTCTGAGACTTCTTGCTGTCTGGCATACTGAGGCTTCTGATAATGTTGCATCCCATTGAGTATCACATTCTAGCAGGCCACGTCTAAAGCATGCCTCCCTGTATGTAGCACAAACATGTTCATTGACAGTTCTGAGGTCTTCAAACGATGTAGGACCTCTGACGTCGTGAAGAAGTAGTCGTAAGGAAAAGCACTCATGCTGACTGGGATGAACAGTGTAAACTCTGCCCAGAAAATTGTCAAAACTTATATCTGGATGACCTTGTTCTGCAGCCCCTCTCTTTCTCTTGATCCATTTTTTGTTGTTCCATTTGTAGTACGATGGAACTTGAGGATATAACAATGTTCGAGCAAAGGGATCTTGCTGACACAGCTTGAAAAATGCGGTCAGTGTGGTGTCCTTTGGAGCTAGTGCTTGCTGTACAGCTGTCTCAGCAGTGAAGTAAACTCTCTGTCCATTCTCCAAGTGAACAGCAAGCTGCTGTATGGCAGGATGTCGTTCATGTATGGGAAAGGCAAAGATTCTCCCGAAAGCCTCGTTGCTGCTGATGTATCTGCCTTGCTGATATTGTGTAACCTCATCGTGAATATTTTGCTGCTGAAGTGCAAACATAGCAGCATCAGATCCTTTGTTCACATATTTACACATATACTTGATTGACTTGACCGAATTGCAGAACTCAACGTTAATGTGTGCATGGAAGGTTTTAGTGATCAGTGGGCAGTCGGGGACAATCCATCTGTTATCTATTTCATGTTGTCCAATCTTTGTCTGAAATACTCCATCCTCAGGCCTTCTTCGTCAGTAAGAGGGGTCGCCATCTTCTCCTGTTTGTGTCTCTTTCAAGAATTGCCTTGGAAAACGTTTGGTGCACTTTCTGTCTTTCATGCATGGCGAGTTGTAGTTAAGTGAACCACAAGGACCATGAACCATCTGTGCTTTGACAATTTCAAACAGATCTTTGTCGTTCGTTGGATCTGGAAATTCTGCTGATATAATGGAGTCAATCTGGTTGGCACGAATTTTCGAGGAAAGCCAGATTAGAATGTGTGCATGAGGCAATCCTCTTTTTTGCCATTCGATGGTGTACATGTGGCAACGTACTGATCCAAAAATATGTGATTTGGTGATAAGGTCCATTAATTTCACCACTTTGAGACGGAATACTCTTGGCAGTGAGGTCATGTCTGTGAAAATGTGTTTGTCCGGGAAGTAGCTCATCCTGGATTTCTTTCCATGTTGGATTGCAAGTAAATGTGATAGAGAGATCAGGTCGCCCATAAATGCGGACATATGTCATTGCATCTTGAGTTCTTTCATGCATGTATCTGGGGCTGCCTGTAAAGTTTGATGGTAGGATGCAGAGTTGGCCAAGCTTTCCTCCAGCCACATCATTGTTCATTCCGTCTCGCAAGTGTATGTAGGAGTCAGATCTTAATTCTTTTTGGTGGATCCTGATGTAACGCAACCTCTCTGCTTCAATCTTTGCATACATGTCCACAGCGAATTGATGGAAGAGGTTCTAACTTCGATGAATTTGGTTAAAGGAATTGCCACGAACCATAAAGCGATGAGCATAGAAGTCCATGCAAGAGACAGTTTTTGTTGAGTTTGTCCCAGCCTGTGGAATATTAAAGTGGTAGCCATCTTCTCCATTCACGAAGAGCAAAGGACACTGGAGGGCATCGTAAGACCTATGGGTTTGACTGATGAAGTTAAGGTTGTTGTCACGACATTTGAGGACAATGTCTCTTCTGCCATATTCTTGGCCAGTCATAATGACAGCCACCTCATTACGTTCTGGAGCATTGAATCGGCGTGCATGCTCACCGGATGGTCTTTTGTCAGCATCAATGATGATCTGAAATTCCAGGGTAGGAGCATTCTCAAGGGCATATTTAAAACTTTCGACATAGCTGTTACTTGAATGAAGCATTTCTTGCAGCTTCAAAATTAAATCAAATCTTGTACCCTGGTTGCTGTTGTATCTACTCTGGGCCTGTTGTTGAAGATCTCCAACAAAGTATATCTGCAAATACCGAGGCTGTTCATTTGGTAGAGGCTGGAGGGATCCTATCCTGTGGTAAATCTGTCCCTGAACTTTGAATGTTGGCATAAATCCTCCCTCTGTGATGACGTTGGCGCCGAATGACATCATTTGAAAGGCACAATTGTATTTCCGAATATTCTGAAGGAAATGTTTGGACTCTGGAGTGGTGCCAAGAAGAAGATCCTTAAGTGGCTCAGGTGGTTCAGGAAGCATAGTCAGCTGAACTTTGCCATGACTGCAACACATGCCTGGTGTTTCTTTATCCCAGTTTTTGGCGCTACACTTGTCACAAATCTTAGACATGGAACCAATGGTCACTAATTCGTGTGATGCATAATCATGGCTTAGATCATAGTTGAAAGCACCTTGGTACCACTGTTGGGTAGTGAATGGTCGAGATCTTACCTCAGTATGACTTGTCCTATCTCTTTGACGCCTTGTCTGACGTTCATCTGGAGTTTCCTCCTGCCGTCGAGTTGACTGTCGGAAGACCTGTTCTTGGAGGCGAGACTGCCTCTGTTCTAGTGCTTCCTGCTGCCTTTCAGCTCTGTCTGGCAGCGTTTTCTTTGGAGTCGTGACTGTCTTTCCTCGAGTGTTTATTGGTCTATAAGAGCTGATCGCCTGCGTGCCAGGGTTTGAAGTTCCTGCTGATGTTCCACATCTGTCCGTGCTTCTCTTCGTGTCTGCATATGGAGGGCTGCAGGCGACTTTCCGAAATTTGGCTGCTTTTTGGGTGGCATCGCAGTAGGGAAAACTGTCACTTTTCGTTTGATAATGGGAAGAGGTGGGGAAAACGCTCGTTTTTTATGGAAAACGTTCGCTTTACTTATAAACTAGGAATAAATCGGAGATTTTTCGAAGGTAGGAATAAATCAGAATAAAAAAATAGGAATAAATCGGAGAAATATAAATTAATAATAATAATGAAGAAACGTGGCGAAAACGTTTGCTATTAAAATGAATGTTGAAGTAACGCCACGGCTTATATAGGATTATTAGGAGGGGCGGAAACCTTAGGGAGGCGGAGACTATTTAAATTGTCCAATAGAAAAAGGGTAAAAAAATTTGACCATTCTAGAAAGGTCAAATATTTCGTGGTCCCGCCTTTTTGGGTTTTTTTTGAGTTCGACCCCGGGGGGTGCGATTTCAGTAATTTTAAAGACTGCCATTGGATTTCCCATCTATATAGTATGTAAAACACAGTTTGTTTGTTTGTGTGTTACCTATAGACCCCTAAACAGAGAGGCTCACGTACTTGATTTTTGGCATAGACATGGCCATTGGGCCCGGGAAGGACATGGCCCACCTAAAAATGACCTCCGATGTCCGATGACGAGATCCATATTTTTTATTTATAGCTAACGTAGCGCATTTCAGCGAGAAACATTATACACTGAATCGAAGCCTGTGCCACAGCAGCATGCTGATTCGCTCAGAGCGATCACGTGATGTTCCATCCTCGCCGCCAGATGCGCTCACGTACTCGATTTTTGGCATAGACATGGCCATTGGGCCTTGGAAGGACATGGCCCACCTAAAAATGACCTCCGATGACGAGATCCATATTTTAAAATCATATTTACCTCAACTCATTTCAGCGAGGAACATTATACACTGAATCTCAGCATGTGCCAGAGCAGCTCGCTGATTCACTCAGAGCGATCACGTGATGTTCCATCCTCTCCGCCAGACCACTGAACTGACAATATATAGAATGACCATTGCCATTCACACCACACAGGTGGAGGTGCAGCTACCGGGCGCCATCTTGGTTGGACACTCGATGCGGGACGATGGTGATTTCCGTCATACGTTTGCACGTAATTCAGAGTGAAAAGCGATTGCGTTTTTTCACCTTTTGTGCGATCGTGTTTTGTGTCGATTTTTGTCGATTTTGTGCGATATGAATTCAATGTCTTTGAAACAGCTGTGAAACGACTTTCCACAAGCCTTCCGTAACTGATTGGAGCAGTTTATTGCCACACAAAATGGCATTTTAACAGTTGTCTGGCTTTTAAAATCTGGTACACGTTCAAAACAAACAAGATCCGCGAAGCGAGTCGGTCGAGTCATGCTAGCCAAGATGGCGACACGGCGGCTACACTTTTCACGGAGTATGAGCGTTCTATATATTTTCAATTCAGTGTGCCAGACTCGCTCACGTACTTGATATTTGGCATAGACATGGCCATTGGGCCTGTGCCAGAGCAGCTCGCTGATTTGCTCAGAGCGATCACGTGATGTTCCATCCTCACCACCAGACTCGCACCATATATCACGGTGTAACTTGTGCGAGGCTTTTGTCCGAGTGAGTTTGAGCCGAGAGGGCGATTGTACGGGTTGGGAATGTACGGGTCTCCCTTCCCCCGCCCGGCAATGCCGGTACTGGAGGGCATCATAGGATCGGTGAGTCCCCAAAATCCGCTTCGTGCTGTTGTCGCGAAGATGCAGGACGATGTCGCGATTGTTGTACTGCTCTCCTACCATGAGAAATGCAACGTCATTGTTGACTGGCCCTCCCCTCCCCCCTCTCTCTCTCTCCCCTTCCCTCCCCATCCCCTCCTCCAACCTCCCCTTCCTCCTCCCCTTCTCCTTCCTCCTCCCCTCCTCCCCCACTTCCCCTCCCCCTCTCTTTCCCCCTCCCCCTCCACTTCCCCCCCCTCCCCTTCCCCTTACCCTCCCTCCTCCCCCTCCCCCTCCACTTCCCCTCTCTCCTCCCCCTCCCTCCCGTCCTCCCGCCCCCTCCCCTTCCTTCCCTCTTTCCTCCCCACCCTTCCCCCCTATCCTCCTTCCCCCCCCCCCCGTTCCCCTCCCCTTCCCTCTCCGCCCGGCAAAGCCGGGTACTTCTGCTCGTAGAAAACTACCAGGAGTTGCGCACCATTGAGACCTCGAAGTAGGCGCATACAGATTTGTATACCTAACGACACCACAAACAGACATTTCCTTTTATTATATAGACATATTGTTTCAATTTTTTTTTTTTTTTTTTTTTTTTTTTTTTTTGTATACACGATCGAGGCTCGTGAAAGAGCGAACATTTATCACACAGAAAGACAAACCGACAAACCGACACATAACCGACAAACCGACACATAAAACAAATAACATCGGGAGCGGTAGACAAGATGGGGAGAGAGGGGGAAGGACACAAACACAACATTTGAGAGCAGGAACCGAGAGACATGGAGACATCGAGAGATCTGTGGGAGGGAGAGGGCTTTGGGGGGGGAGGCATGGGAAAGGGGGTGGGAGAGGCATAAAACATATGGACACTGCCAGGACTACCAGGAAAGAAGTTGGAATTACAAACAAGGTGGATCTGGGGTGAATTAGTGGGGGTAGAAAAGATCAAGGTTTTGGATGGGGGAAGATAAGAGATGGTGGTGAACAGCTGTTTTAAAGACCTGGAGGGAGGAGTGGGATTGAAGGGAGTGTGGGAGTTTGTTCCAGAGGCGGGAGAAAAGAGGAATGAAGGAGTGAAGGTGAGCAGAGAGCCGAGATTTCGGCAGTTTAACCATCAGAGGCTTGCTGACAGATCTTGTGTGACCTGTAGGAATATTTGGGGGACAGAGCACAGAGAGAGCTGGGGGAGCAAGGCCGGAGAGGAGTCGGTAGAAGACAGAAAGACCACCTACCTGCCTGTGGTGAGTGAGTGAATGGCCCTCAGAGATAGCTTCATCGCGGGAGATTCCAATGATTCTGAAAGCTTTGGTTTCAACAGCGTGAAGCCGAGCTAGGTGTGAGGCAGGAGCACCAGCCCATAGGGGAGAACAGTATTCCATTGAGCTGCGGATGAAAGCCTTGTATGTGGTGAGAAGCTCAGGTGTGCCGAGGAAGGACTTCGCACGACGGAGGATGCCCAGTCGGCGACTGGCTTTGGAGGCCAGCTTGGAAATGTGGTTTTCCCAAGAAAGATCATGGCAGATAGTGAGACCCAAAAGCTTGAATGACAGAACTTCTTGGAGAGGATTATTCAGAAAGTAGATGGGAGGGTTGTCCAGTCGGTCTTTTCGGAGAGACATCGTAAGAGTGTGAGATTTGTCAGGATTGAAAGACATGTTCCACTTGTTTGCCCAGTCTGCGATTTTGTCCAGGTCTGCAGAGAGTGAGGAGGCTGCAGACTGCCGATCTGAGGGATGAGGAATGGAGCGACAGAGAGTAGAGTCGTCAGCAAAGAGATATAGAGGATTTTCAAGAGAGTCAGAGAGATCATTTATGAAGACCGGAAAAAGCACAGGGCCCTCAGACTGCCTGGGGGGACTCCAGCCTCAACAGGAAGAGGAGATGAGAGAAACCCATTCAGGGCCACACGTTGACTACGACTAGAGAGGAAGTCCGCCAGACATGCGTGGAGATTTCCATGGATACCAAAGGACGAGCGTTTGGTGAGCAGAGCGGGGTGCCAGACCGTATCGAAGGCACGTGATATGTCAAGGGAGACAGCTCTAATTTCCTGTTTGGCATTGAGGACCTCCATCCATTGTTGAGACAGCAGAAGCAGCATCTCCAGAGTAGAGTGACCTGGTCTGAAACCAAATTGATTATCAGAGATCAAGCCATTGGAGAAGAGGAAAGATTTCATATCCGAAGCAATGATGGATTCCATGACTTTGCTGATAATTGGGAGAAGGCTGATTGGTCTGTAGTTGCTAGGATCTGTTTTTGCACCTTTTTTGTGCAAAGCGGTGATGTTGGCTGATTTCCAAGCAGATGGCAGTTGACCTTGAGCAAAAGAGAGGGTGAAGAGAACATAGAGAGGGAGTGAAAGAGCGGAAGAATAGGATTTTAGGACCCGTGGGCTGATGCTGTCAGGTCCAGTTGCAGAATCAGAGTCGAGGGTTGACAGAAACTTTTCCACCTTGTCAGGAGGAAAGGACACGGAGTCCAGGAGCAGCTGGGTACGACTGGGTATGGTGGGTACAGAGAGGGATGGGTTTGGGACACAATATTTAGGGGCAAACACAGATTTGAGGCATTCAGCTTTTTCACGTGCGGAGTCAACTGTGTAGCCGTTTGAGGTAAGGGAGGGGATGGAGGGGGAACAAACACCAGAAACAGATTTGACCAGACGCCACCAGGATTTGGAAGAGGGAGACAGATAAGAGAGTTTAGTCTTGAGAACGGAGAGATATTGTTTCCTGGCTCTCCTGAGGGTGGACACACACTTGTTTCGGGCTTTGTGAAAGGAAATGAGATTTCCTTCTATTGGATTTGCTTTCCAGGAGACGAAGGCAAGTTGTTTCTGTGCAACAGCCTCACCATAAGATTCCGTGTACCATGGATGGGAGGAAGGGTATGACAACTGAAGACGAGATGGGATAAATCTGTGCATGAGAGAGAGCAATTTACTTTGGAAGAATTCCCAGGATGAGTTGATGTCAGAGGTGGTAGAGATGGGAGACCAATCCAGATGATTGATGGCTGCTTGAAGACCGTGGCAGTTGGCCTGAGTGAAATGCCAGACTCGTCGACGCTGAGCAGGCTCCCTGAGAATGGTCAGAGAGATGTCCACTTTAACAAGCACATGATCAGATGATCCGATTGGAGCAGAAGAAGAGCAGCAGACATTTTCAGGGAAGTTAGTCATAACCAAGTCCAGAAGAGAAGATGCTCCGTTGACTGAGATATGGGTCGGGAAATTGACAGATTGTGTCAGTCCCATTGAGTCACAGAAGTCCTTTGCTGAGGAGCCATGGCTGGTGAGAGAGGTACCCACACCCAGCAACTGGCATGGTGACAATTGAAATCACCACATATGAGGAAGAGAGAGTTGGGATGAGTAGATAGAAGTTGGTCCATATTATCAGACAGCGAGATGTAGATGGAGTCATCACTGTTTGGTGGACGGTACAACACACATATGAACAAGAAGTGGGAGCGAAGGGGAAGCCGTAGCCAGAGGTATTCCTGGGGGTGAGGTGGAGAGAGTGCAGTGCAGGGCGAGTGAGGAAGAGAGTTTTTGAAAAAGAAATGGCTTTTGATTGATTAATTGATAGATCAATTGATTGATTGATTGATTCAATTGATCGATTGATTGATTAATTGAGTAATTATAATAAATAAATAATAATTGCCAAATAATTAATTTATTAATCAATTAGCTAATATAATACCTAAATCACCACCATTTCATTTGAATCTGTAACTTTTTGAAAATTAATCAATTAATTCATCGAAAAAAACCCAAAAAAATAAATAAATAAACCGCCCCCCCACAATAAAACTTAACCGGAACCCAGATAGAGCACTTGGGCTGACAACCCCGACTTGGCAGACACACATAGCACAGGCAGGCCGAGAGCCACGCCCAGAAGAGCCCCATTGGGGGGAGTTGACCAATAGGAAGACACTAGGCAGGACGAAGGCCCCGATTGGTAGAGGGAGAAGTGACGCGCTGATTGGCCACCGACTGATGGCTTGAGGGAGAGGCGACTCGGCCATTGGTGGAGAGCTAAGGCTGTGGAGGTTGGCCTGCGGGGATTGGTGGAGAGAAGCGGAGGCGGGCGTCTCACTGATTGGGAGAGAGCGGAACCTGGGCTGCGTGGCCTGTGGGCATTGGAAGGGAGGAACGATGACGTCAGGACACAGGATGTAAAAACCAAATGCCCGGCATTTTGTTTTTGTCCCTCTCGTTTTTGGATCTCTTTGTGCCCGGACCTCGTTCCATATTTCCCTCGCAATTCCTCTACCTCGACATCTTGCCCTCACGCCTTCCTTCACCCTCGACTCTCTCTCCTTTCTGAAACGGACGTTGGGTGCAGCACAGTTCCTGTGCCGAACACCTGAGGACGGACACACCAGGGGAGCCGGCTGCGTGCCTGCTCGTTCGCCTCACGCGGGAAGCCACAGGAGGAGGCCGACTTCCCACCAAGTACGGACTGCGCGCTCGGGGCTGGACGATCGCTGCCAAGGCACCAATTGAGTTGAGTGCCACAATTAAATCGCACACCCATTCCTTTCCTTTTATTTTCCCTTCGTCTGTGTTATACGTCTGATGTTGGAGCCCTCCACACCGGAACCCTATTTTGTAACCGGCGCATTTTCTTGTTATCGGCAACCGTGACAATAAAGCCTTGTATTATTTTCAATGTACATTTTAATCCCGGGTTTTCATTTGAGTTACTTTTACAGGGTTGAAGACTGCTCGGCGGATCACTCAGATAAAAGCCTCCAGCTTCTTCTTCCTCTTTCTTTCACCCGCGTGCAGACATAAAATCTGCAATTTGAACTGAACGCCTTTGGAGTTAAAGCTGGCTTTGGCTATCCGTGATTTTTCTGTCTTCACCGAGGGGAATCACAGAACAATATAAAAAATACCCTTTATACTTATAGCCAAATCCCTCGGTCACTGTCGTGTCCAAATATCAGCGTCCCAGCTCAAAAAGTGCCTGAGATATTGCCCAATTGAGAAAGAAAATAAATAAGTGATTAATAATGAAAATAAATAATAATAGTAAAACCATTAATCATTAATCAATTAGCTAATAGAATCCCAAAACCACAACCGTTTCATCCGAATTTGTAACTTTAAAAAAATTAATAAAATAAGTCATTAATTGATTAATCAATAAATTCCTGGTCTCGTCCTGGTGGTGGGGTTGTTTTTTTTTTTTTAATCAAAAACTTTCTTCCACACTCTCCCTGCACTGCCCTCTCTTCAACACACCCGTAGGAGTACCTCTGGCTACGGCTTCCCCTCCGCTCCCACCTTTTCTTCATATGTGTTCTGTACCGTCCACCAACTGATGACTCCATTTACATCTTGCTGTCTGACAACATGGACCAACTTCTATCCACTCATCCAAACTCTCTCTTCATCATATGTGGCGACTTCAACTGTCATCATTCAATTCAATTGGCGACTTCAACAACCAGCTGGTTTGGTGTGAGTTCCTCTCTCACCAGCCATGGCTCCTCAGCAAAGGACTTCTATGACTCAATGGGACTGACACAATCTGTCAATTTCCCGACCCATATCTCAGTCAACGGAGCATCTTCTCTTCTGGACTTGGTTATGACTAACTTCCCTGAAAATGTCTGCTGCTCTTCTTCTGCTCCAATCGGATCATCTGATCATGTGCTTGTTAAAGTGGACATCTCTCTGACCATTCTCAGGGAGCCTGCTCAGCGTCGACGAGTCTGGCATTTCACTCAGGCCAACTGCCACGGTCTTCAAGCAGCCATCAATCATCTGGATTGGTCTCCCATCTCTACCACCTCTGACATCAACTCATCCTGGGAATTCTTCCAAAGTAAATTGCTCTCTCTCATGCACAGATTTATCCCATCTTGTCTTCAGTTGTCATACCCTTCCTCCCATCCATGGTAAACGGAATCTTATGGTGAGGCTGTTGCACAGAAACAACTTGCCTTCGTCTCCTGGAAAGCAAATCCAATGGAAGGAAATCTCATTTCCTTTCACAAAGCCCGAAACAAGTGTGTGTCCACCCTCAGGAGAGCCAGGAAACAATATCTCTCCGTTCTCAAGACTAAACTCTCTTATCTGTCTCCCTCTTCCAAATCCTGGTGGCGTCTGGTCAAATCTGTTTCTGGTGTTTGTTCCCCCTCCATCCCCTCCCTTACCTCAAACGGCTACACAGTTGACTCCGCACGTGAAAAAGCTGAATGCCTCAAATCTGTGTTTGCCCCTAAATATTGTGTCCCAAACCCATCCCTCTCTGTACCCACCATACCCAGTCGTACCCAGCTGCTCCTGGACTCCGTGTCCTTTCCTCCTGACAAGGTGGAAAAGTTTCTGTCAACCCTCGACTCTGATTCTGCAACTGGACCTGACGGCATCAGCCCACGGGTCCTAAAATCCTGTTCTTCCGGTCTTTCACTCCCTCTCTATGTTCTCTTCACCCTCTCTTTTGCTCAAGGTCAACTGCCATCTGCTTGGAAATCAGCCAACATCACCGCTTTGCACAAAAAAGGTGCAAAAACAGATCCTAGCAACTACAGACCAATCAGCCTTCTCCCAATTATCAGCAAAGTCATGGAATCCATCATTGCTTCGGATATGAAATCTTTCCTCTTCTCCAATGGCTTGATCTCTGATAATCAATTTGGTTTCAGACCAGGTCACTCTACTCTGGAGATGCTGCTTCTGCTGTCTCAACAATGGATGGAGGTCCTCAATGCCAAACAGGAAATTAGAGCTGTCTCCCTTGACATATCACGTGCCTTCGATACGGTCTGGCACCCCGCTCTGCTCACCAAACGCTCGTCCTTTGGTATCCATGGAAATCTCCACGCATGTCTGGCGGACTTCCTCTCTAGTCGTAGTCAACGTGTGGCCCTGAATGGGTTTCTCTCATCTCCTCTTCCTGTTGAGGCTGGAGTCCCCCCAGGCAGTCTGAGGGCCCTGTGCTTTTTCCGGTCTTCATAAATGATCTCTCTGACTCTCTTGAAAATCCTCTAAAATCCCGCTCTTTGCTGACGACTCTACTCTCTGTCGCTCCATTCCTCATCCCTCAGATCGGCAGTCTGCAGCCTCCTCACTCTCTGCAGACCTGGACAAAATCGCAGACTGGGCAAACAAGTGGAACATGTCTTTCAATCCTGACAAATCTCACACTCTTACGATGTCTCTCCGAAAAGACCGACTGGACAACCCTCCCATCTACTTTCTGAATAATCCTCTCCAATAAGTTCTGTCACTCAAGCTTTTGGGTCTCACTATCTGCCATGATCTTTCCTGGGAAAACCACATTTCCAAGCTGGCCTCCAAAGCCAGTCGCCGACTGGGCATCCTCCGTTGTGCGAAGTCCTTCCTTGGCACACCTGAGCTCCTCACCACATACAAGGCTTTCATCCGCAGCTCAATGGAGTACTGCTCTACCCTCTGGGCTGGTGCTCCTGCCTCACACCTAGCTCGTCTTCACACTGTTGAAACCAAAGCGTTCAGAATCATTGGATTCTCCCGCGATGACGCTATCTCTGAGGGCCTTTCACTTAATCACCGCAGGCAGGTTGGTGGTCTTTCTGTCTTCTACCGACTCCTCTCCGGCCTTGCTCCCTCAGCTCTCTCTGGGCTCTGTCCCCCAAATATTCCTGCAGGTCGCACAAGATCTGCCTGCAACCCTCTTGTGGTTAAACTGCCAAAATCAAGACTCTCTGCTCACCTTCACTCCTTCATTCCTCTTTTCTCCCGCCTCTGGAACAAACTCCCTAACTCTCTTCAATCCCACTCCTCCCTCCAGGTCTTTAAAACAGCTGTTCACCACCATCTCTTATCTTCCCCCATCCAAAACCTTGATATTTTCTACCCCCACTAATTCACCCCAGATACACCTTGTTTGAAATTCCAACTTCTTTCCTGGAAGTCCTGGCAGTGTCCATATGTTTTATACCTCTCCCACCCCCCCCCCCTTCCCATGCCTCCCCCCCCAAAGCCCTCTCCCTCCCACAGATCTCTCGATGTCTCCATGTCTCTCGGTCCCTGCTCTCAAATGTTGTTTGTGTCCTTCCCCCTCTCTCCCCATCTTGTCTACCGCTCCCGATGTTATTTGTTTGATGTGTCGGTTTGTCTTTCTGTGTGATTAATGTTCGCTCTTTCACGAGCCTCGATCTCGTATACAAAAAAAAAAAAAAAAAAAAAATTGTGAGGTCGAATTTGGTCCTTATTTTGTACCTTTCAACACTTTTTGTCCTCTCAACACTTTTTGTACCTCTCAACACTTTTTGTCCTCAACACTTTTTGACCTCTCAACACTTTTTGTGTCTGAGGTGTGGCTTTGCTGATGAAAGATGCTGATACCTGCTTTCTTGCAGGGAGCACATTGTGAACGAGAACAGCACGGGCAGAGCACAAAGATCCGCCAGCCTGTACAGTTTGTTTTGTATCCCACTGATAGGCCTGATCCGGATCCTGATCGTCACCAAAAATGAATCGGCTTGTTCTTGTCATCTTACCATCTCGTCCACCATGTTTCGCCAAAATCCGTCCACAACTTTTTCAGATATCGTGCTGTATGTAGACTACTCAAATAAGTTAGGGATATAGTGGGAGTGAGTTGATTATTTTTTTTAAGGGGTTAGGGTTATGGTATTGAAATCAAGAATACTGTGTTTTTTCACACTCATTAATAACCATAGAATTAGGACCAACAACTTTTTTCAACATAATTAATACACCAAATCAACCACACCGAAGAACCTGCCAATATCCCCAACTTATTGTGAGTAGTGTATAAAGCTTTTGGCCCTATTTCCCCAATGGTGAAGAATCACTTGAAAATTAAATAATTCTCGTATTCGAATCCAGATTCACATCTTCACTAAAATCAAACAGATTAGTCCTTGTCACACACACAACAGGTCCCTCAAGTTTCGTCCAAATCCGTCCACAACTTTTTGAGATATCCTGCTATATATAGTTTTTGGCCCCATCTCCCAATGGTGAAACATCACTTCAAACATTCTACTGGCCGGATCCGAATCCAGATCTTCACCAAAATGTAATCATTTCATCCTTTTCACATCGACGACCTCAACGAAAATTTTCGTCTCAGTCTATCCACAACATTTTGAGATATCTTGTTCACAGGCAGACAGACAAACAGACAGGGGTGACAACATAACCTCCATCCACCTTTGGTGGCTGAGGTAAAAATAACAGCCTTTCAAACAGTGCTCCTTTCATGCAAAAACAAAATTACACCTTGAACATTTATTTTACAACATGTTTTGTTCCTTCCTAAATCAAGAAGGAAGCATTTTTTTCCGGTTGAACAAGCACACACTTGTTGCACGAAGGAAAGGGCATTTTTGTTCAAGGGGCATTCTCTACTGTTATGTATTACCTCCCCAAACCCCGGTTACGGTGCACCTCAGAGTCTGGAGCGGGAACACGGCAGAAAGATTTATTATTTTGCGTTTTCTAATAAACTTTGGTAAAACCACACCAATGTAATTGTAGAACAAAACAAGGTTCCCTCCTTCCCACGCCTCCTCCCCCCAAGCCCTCTCCCTCCCACACATCTCCCTGCTCTCAAATGTTGTGTTTGTGTGCTTCCCCTTCTCTCCCCATCTTGTCTTCCGCTCCCTCTTTTTATATATTTTGTTTGTCTGGTTGATTTGTTTGTGAAATAAATGTTAGCTCTTTCACGAGCCTCGATTCAGTATACAAAAAAAAGGAAAAAAAGAAAAAGGAATTGTATGAAGAGCTCTCACATATACAATAATAACACTGTTAAATAAACTACAATGAAAATGTCACTTGCATCAAATGAACAATACCTATGATGGCACCATCATTCCCCAATGCTCTCGAAGCAATGAACTCAAGATACGCCAACCGTGAGTACAATGTAACATTCCCCAAAGTCCGTGCACGAATCTCCACGTGGGGTGAAGCTCGAGGTCATGCAAAACGGCAAAACAACAGGCAGGTTTTGGTGCGCCTGTGGATGAAGAGTTACGAGCTGAGAGGTCGATATGGGAATTGAGCCCATAGGTAAACCAACGGCAATCAACACGATAAGGTCAATATGGAAATCCCAACGGCAAAACAAGATGCACCAAGCGGACAGCCTCTTCTTCTTCCAGGACAAAATGGCGTATAGGCCCGTAATGGAGGCACTTGATTTCTCCAACAATGACTAACACTTGGTGATAAAACCTGAGACGCAGGTTTAATTGCACTCGCAATATATGACAATGTCGTGCAATCCCTTTCACGGGAAACCTCAACTCATTCGCAACCAATATATACAAACAAGTCCGCTCGAAGACTTGAGGTGACTGACAGCTCTCTCCTCCTCTCTCTGCCCATCTCGATCTCTCCACTTCTGGTATCTTTGCCGCGTTTTCCTTTTTCCTTCACAAACATTTATTTTTACCTTTTACTAAAGTCATCTCCATTTCACACAAAAATCTGAACAACAATATTACCTGAAACTAAAATCTGACAAGTATATAATAACAACAAACGCAGAAGTGATGGATTCGTAACACTACCCTCGAGAGTTGATATGGTGAATAACTGGTTAAATTTGAAGTGTCTTCAACAGAAGTGACAAAAGTCTCATTCAAAACAATTTAATAGCACTTGATATTGATCTCTCTTTTCAAACAATTTAATACAACAGGCATTTTAAGGCCATTTTCCCTGCTAGAGCAGGGGTTATCCTTGCGGGCCCCATGACGATCTTCTTCATTTTGTCCTATTTTCTGCATCTCCCCTTGTTAACCGCCTTGCCCGCATTTCTTCTTCCACCACCTTCAGCCAAGTCTTTCTCGGTCTTCCCCGTCCTCTGCTGCCTTCTACATTCATTTCCATCACTCTTCTCAACTAGTCACTTTTATCCTTCCTCAACCATTTACCAAACCATCTCAACCTGTTTCTCTTCACAGCATCCATCACAGACTCTATTCCCATCATCTTTCGCAATTCATCATTTATCTTCCTCTCTCTCAACGATACTCCACACATCCACCGAACCATTCGCATTCCCACCCTTTCCAGCCTTCGTTGCTGCTCTACATTCATTACCCATGTCTCGCTCCCACAAATGATAACACTTCTCACACATGAAGCATAAACATTTCCCTTCAGCTTCAACGACACTCCCCTCCTTGTCAGCACGCCACTCAGTTCCCGAAACTTCTTCCATGCACATTTCACTCGAGCAACCATTGCCGAGTCTGATTCACCTTCTCCATTCATCATGTCTTCTTGGTAGCAAAATGTTTTTGCACCTTCCAGCTTCACGCTGTCTCCAAGATCCAATTCAACATTCCTCCATGTGCAGCTCCCTCTGTGCACACCTTACACTTTAATGTAGCTGCCACACTGGTTAATGACCCTCTCAGACCACTAAATTTTTGATGAACCCACTCAGCGCAAATTGTACATTGAATGGAGTTCACTCCGACACCCTTCCTGCACACAGTACATGGCCACTTCCCAGTTCCTTCCACCTCAGCACATGCTTTACCACTTTCGCTTTTCCGATATTCACCATCAGACCTTTTGTCTCCATGCATTCCTTCCACTTGTTCATCTTCTCCTTCAGTCCAGCCATACTTTCCGCAATCAACACCAGATCATCTGCCTAAAATAATAACTCCCATGGTAAACCCTCCTTTACATTCCGATCCAGCACCTCCATCACAGCTACAAATAGTAGTGGACTTAGTACTGACCCCTGATGCACTCCCACCTTCAAATCAAACTCACCACTGTTCCCGTCCTTTGTCGTTACAGCTCTGCGCGCTCTCTCATACATTGCCATCACTGCTCTGATCAACCATTCCTCCACTCCTAACTTCCTCAATGCCCATGTCATTATTTCACATGGAACCCCATCGAGTGCTTTCTCCAGATCAACAAACCCAAGAAACAACTTTCTCCTCTTCTCCATGTACTTCTTCTGCAACTGCCTTGCAATAAAACAGTCTGTCGTTCCTCTTTCTGGCATAAATCCAAACTGCATTTCGTCGATCTTCACTTTCTTCCTTATCCTCCTCTCCAACACCCTTTCCAATACCTTCATTCCATGCTCCAATAACTTTATCGCTCTATGAGCCACAGTCCGGAGGGTCACCTTTCCCCTTGTATAGAGGGACGAGGGTACTCAGTTCCCAAGCCACTGGAATGCGGCCCTGTTTCACCACCAGATTACAGATCTCTGTCATTCTTTTCACACCGCAACTTCCCGCTGCCTTCAATTAATCTCCCACAACTCCCGTCGGCCCTCCCGCTTTTCTACTCTTCATTGCTTTTATCACTTCCTCAACTTCCTTCCCAGTTATCTTCTCAGCCGGTCCTAAAACTGAGTTACTTTCGATGTTGCTGTCCCATACATTCTCTGAATTCAACAGCATTTCCATATATCTCTTCCATCTTCCTTTAATTCCATCTGGGTCCACAACGATTTGTCCCACTTCATCCTTCAGGCAACTCACCCACATCACATCACACCTCTCTTTCGCTATCTGCTTTGCAATCCTGAATACCGCTCTCTGACCCTCTTCCGAATCCAAGCGTTCTCTGAACATTTTTCTGCATGCCTCCTGTGACTTTGCTACCTCTTTCTTTGCAGCCTTCTTGGCTGCCTTATAACTTTCATGCTCTGCCTTTTCTGCCCCCGTACCCTTCGCCTTCTGCCAATCCTTGAACTTCTTCCTCTTCTCGTCAATCTTCTTTCCAACTTCATCATCCCACCACCATGCTTCTGAGTGCCTCGGTGGTCCTTTACTCCATCCACATACCTCACCAACGGCTCCCAACAGAATATCTTTCATTGACGTCCAACCACTTTCAAGCTCAACGACATCAGCCTCTGCCATACTCAGCCTCTTTTTTAATACCTCCCTCACTGTCACCTCTTTCAACCTCCACACCTTCATTCTCGGTTGGTACTTCACCCGCCGAGTTCTCCTCGCACCTTTCTCCCTTATGTCACAGACAACCAAGTGGTGCTGTGAAACAGCCTCCTCCCCCGGGATCACCTTCGTGTCCCGGAGGTGCCCCCTATCTCGCCTATGCACGAATAGGTAGTCAACGGTTGTCGTCGACCCACCTGACGTGTATGCAACAAGCTTACTATCCTCTTTCTGGAACTGAGTATTACAAATCAACAAACCAGCTCCATCAACAAACTCCAAAATCCTTTCACCTTCTCCATTCCTCACACCGTGTCCGTAACCCCCATCAACTCCCTCAAAACCGTCTATACTCCTTCCGACATGTCCATTTAGGTCTCCTCCTATCACAACAACTTCATCATCTTTCACGTTTTCCATCAGCTCCTCTATCACACACCAGAACTTGTCCTTCTCTTCATCGCTCCGACCAACCTGCAGAGCATATCCCGTGATGACGTTCACCAAGAGCTTTCCAATCATCATTTTCACCATCATCGACCTTTCACTCACTCTCGTCACACTCACCACACTGTCTACAAACTCCTCAGAAAACAGGACACCAACACCATACACGCCTTCCGGGTACCATTGCCACACAAACTTGTATTTCTGTCCCTGCCTACCCTTCACCATTCTCACACCACTTCCCTCCCATCTCGTCTCCTGCACACAACATATGTCCACTCTTCTTCTGACCAATACTTCACCACGTCTCCTGATCTTCTTGTCATTGTCCCTACATTCCATTTCCCAAACCTCAGAAACCGATCTCCACGTCGGGCATCAGACGTTTCGTCGTCATAAATGGAATGATTTCCACGCTTGCTTCGATCAGGTTCCCCACCTTGACTTTTGACGAGAGGGAGTGGGGTCCCCCACGGGGTACTTCAGGCTGTACCCTGCCCATACATAGTTGTAATTGTCATGGTTCCCTTTTTGAGGCAATGGTTTTATGGCCGGATGCCCTTCCTGACGCCAACCCTTTTAGTCGCCTCTTAGGACACCAGATAATCATAAGCAGGGATACGGTGTACCTATTCAAAAACCGGGGCACACACTGGGTAAACCGGGTCTCTCTTTTTAAACAATTTATTAACAGGTGAAATTGATCTCTCTTTTCAAACAATTTAATAACAGGTGAAATTGATCTCTCTTTTTAAACAATTTGATAACAGTTGAAATTGATCTCTCTTTTAAAACAATTTATTAACAAGTGAAATTGATCTCTCTTTTTAAACAATTTAATAACAGGTGAAATTCATCGCTCTTTTTGTACATTTTAATTTCAAGTGATATTGATCTCTCTTTTCAAACAATTTAATAACAGGTGATATTGATCGCTCTTCTTATGCATTTTATGAACAGGTGACATTGAAATCTCTTTTTTTTCCTTCTTTTTTTTTGTATACAAGATCGAGGCTCGTGAAAGAGCTAATATTAATCACACAAAAAGTCAAACCGACACATAAAACCCAAAATAAGGGGAGCGATAGACAAGATGGGGAGAGAGGGGGAAGGACACAAACACAACATTTGAGAGCAGGGACATCAGGAGAAATGTGGGAGGGGAAGGGCTTGGGGGGAGGTGGGAGAGGTATAAAACATATGGACACTGCAAGGACTTCGAGGAAAGAAGTTGGAATTTCAAAAAAAGTGTATCTGGGGTGAATTAGCGGGGGTAGAAAAGATCAAGGTTTTGGATGGGGGAAGATAAGAGATGGTGGTGAACAGCTGTTTTAAAGACCTGGAGGGAGGAGTGGGATTGAAGGGAGTGGGGGAGTTTGTTCCAGAGGCGGGAGAAAAGGGGAATGAAAGAGTGAAGGTGAGCAGAGAGCCGAGATTTTGGCAGTTTAACCATAAGAGGGTTGCTGGCAGATCTTGTGCGACCTGTAGGAATATTAAGGGGACAGAGCACAGAGAGAGCTGGGAGAGCTAGGCCGGAGAGGAGTCTGTAGAAGACAGAAAGACCACCAACCTGCCTGCAGTGAGTGAGTGAAAGGCCCTCGGAGTTAGCTTCATCGCAGGAGATTCCAATGATTCTGAAAGCTTTGGTTTCAACAGCGTGAAGCTGAGAAAGGTGTGAGGCAGGAGCACCGGCCCAGAGGGGGGAACAGTTTTCCATTGAGCTGCAGATGAAATCCTTGTATGTGGTGAGGAGCTCAGGTGTGCCAAGGGAGGACTTCGCACGACGGAGGATGCCCAGTTGGCGACTGGCTTTGGAGGCCAGCTTGGAAATGTGGTTTTCCCAAGAAAGATCATGGCAGATGGTGAGACCCAAAAGCTTGAGCGACAGAACTTCTTGGAGTGGATTGTTGAGAAAGTAGATGGGAGGATTTTCCAGTCGGTCTTTTCGGGGAGACATAGTAAGAGTGTGAGATTTGTCAGGATTGAAAGACATGTTCCACTTGTTTGCCAAATTTATTAACAAGTGAAATTGATCCAGCTTTTTAAACAATTTAATAACAGGTGAAGTTGATCTCTCTTTTCAAACAATTTAATAACAGGTGAAGTTGATCTCTCTTTTCAAACAATTTAATAACAGGTGAAATTGATCTCTCTTATTAAACAATTTAATAACAGGTGAAATTGATCTCTCTTTTAAAACAATTTATTAACAGGTGAAATTGATCTCTCTTTTTAAACAATTTATTAACAGGTGAAATTGATCTCTCTTTTTAAACAATTTATTAACAGGTGAAATTGATCTCTCTTATTAAACAATGTAATAAAACCACCGTTTAGAGGCCATTTTTCCCCGCAAAGCGGGGGTTGGCCTTTTCGGGGACCGTGGTAGTTGTTGTTTTTTTGGTCCCCTTTTTGAAGCAATGTTTTACGGCCGGATGCCCTTCCTGACGCCAACCCTTTTTGCCGCCTTCAACGACAAACAGGGAATTACCAGTGAACTGGTACTCAATTAGCCGACCTCGGAAGGATGACAGGCTGAGTCAACCCCCCTGGCATTAATTCGGCGATCGACCGAGATTCGAACCCAGGATCCTAGGTATCCTAAGCCAGCACCCTAGCCGCTAGCCCAACACCAGGGGTTTAAACAATGTAATAACAGGTGAAATTGATCTCTCTTTTTAAACAATTTATTAACAGGTGAAATTGATCTCTCTTTTCAAACAATTTAATAACAGGTGAAATTGATCTCTCTTTTAAACAATTTAATAACAGGTGAAATTGATCTCTCTTTTTAAACAATTTAACAACAGCTGAAGTTGATCTCTCTTGTTAAACAATGTAATAACAGGTGAAATTGATCTCTCTTTTAAACAATTTAATAACAGGTGAAATTGATCTCTCTTTTTAAACAATTTAACAACAGCTGAAGTTGATCTCTCTTGTTAAACAATGTAATAACAGGTGAAATTGATCTCTCTTTTTAAACAATTTATTAACAGGTGAAATTGATCTCTCTTTTCAAACAATGTAATAACAGGTGAAATTGATCTCTCTTTTAAACAATTTAATAACAGGTGAAATTGATCTCTCTTTTTAAACAATTTAACAACAGCTGAAGTTGATCTCTCTTGTTAAACAATGTAATAACAGGTGAAATTGATCTCTCTTTTTAAACAATTTATTAACAGGTGAAATTGATCTCTCTTTTCAAACAATTTATTAACAGGTGAAATTGATCTCTCTTTTTAAACAATTTAACAACAGGTGAAGTTGATCTCTCTTGTTAAACAATGTAATAACAGGTGAAATAGATCTCTCTTGTTAAACAATGTAATAACAGGTGAAATTGATCTCTCTTTTTAAACAATTTATTAACAGGTGAAATTGATCTCTCTTATTAAACAATGTAATAACAGGTGAAATTGATCTCTCTTTTTAAACAATTTATTAACAGGTGAAATAGATCTCTCTTATTAAACCATGTAATAACAGGTGAAATTGATCTCTCTTTTTAAACAATTTATTAACAGGTGAAATTGATCTCTCTTATTAAACAATGTAATAACAGGTGAAATTGATCTCTCTTTTTAAACAATTTATTAACAGGTGAAATAGATCTCTCTTTTCAAACAATTTAATAACAGGTGAAATTGATCTCTCTTTTTAAACAATTTAACAACAGCTGAAGTTGATCTCTCTTGTTAAACAATGTAATAACAGGTGAAATTGATCTCTCTTTTTAAACAATTTATGAACAGGTGAAATTGATCTCTCTTTTTAAACAATTTAACAACAGGTGAAGTTGATCTCTCTTGTTAAACTATGTAATAACAGGTGAAATTGATCTCTCTTTTTAAACAATTTAACAACAGCTGAAGTTGATCTCTCTTGTTAAACAATGTAATAACAGGTGAAATTGATCTCTCTTTTTAAACAATTTATTAACAGGTGAAATTGATCTCTCTTTTCAAACAATTTAATAACAGGTGAAATTGATCTCTCTTTTTAAACAATGTAATAACAGGTGAAATTGATCTCTCTTGTTAAACAATGTAATAACAGGTGAAATTGATCTCTCTTTTTAAACAATTTATTAACAGGTGAAATTGATCTCTCTTTTCAAACAATTTATTAACAGGTGAAATTGATCTCTCTTTTTAAACAATTTAACAACAGGTGAAGTTGATCTCTCTTGTTAAACAATGTAATAACAGGTGAAATTGATCTCTCTTTTTAAACAATTTAACAACAGCTGAAGTTGATCTCTCTTGTTAAACAATTTAACAACAGCTGAAGTTGATCTCTCTTATTAAACAATGTAATAACAGGTGAAATTGATCTCTCTTTTTAAACAATTTATTAACAGGTGAAATTGATCTCTCTTTTCAAACAATTTAATAACAGCTGAAATTGATCTCTCTTTTTAAACAATTTAACAACAGCTGAAGTTGATCTCTCTTATTAAACAATGTAATAACAGGTGAAATTGATCTCTCTTTTTAAACAATTTATTAACAGGTGAAATTGATCTCTCTTTTCAAACAATTTAATAACAGGTGAAATTGATCTCTCTTTTTAAACAATTTAACAACAGCTGAAGTTGATCTCTCTTGTTAAACAATGTAATAACAGGTGAAATTGATCTCTCTTTTTAAACAATTTAATAACAGGTGAAATTGATCTCTCTTTTTAAACAATTTATTAACATGTGAAATTGATCTCTCTTTTTAAACAATTTATTAACAGGTGAAATTGGTCTCTTATTAAACAATGTAATACAGGTGAAATTGATCTCTCTTTTTAAACAATTTATTAACAGGTGAAATTGATCTCTCTTTTTAAACAATTTAATAACATGTGAAATTGATCTCTCTTTTTAAACAATTTAACAACAGGTGAAGTTGATCTCTCTTGTTAAACAATGTAATAACAGGTGAAATTGATCTCTCTTCTTAAACAATTTATTAACAGGTGAAATTGATTTCTCTTTTCAAACAATTTAATAACAGGTTTTTTTTTTTGTATACAAAGTCGAGGCTCGTGAAAGAGATAACATTTATCAAACAAACAAATCAAACAAACAAGCAAACAAAGTATATAAAAAGGGGAGCAGTGGACAAGATGGGGAGAGAAGGGGAGGAAGCGCACAAACACAACATTTGAGAGCAGGGACATTGGGAGATGTGTGGGAGGGAGAGGGAGGGCCTGGGGGGAGGCATAGTGGGGCGGCTTAGCCCAAATATTCAAAAGAATTGTGCATTTTGTGATACAAGCACCAAATTTGGCACAAATGTACATTAATATGTTGCGAACATTTTCAGATATTGGGCCACTTGAAATTCCGTAATTTTTTTTTTCAAATTTTTTCAAATTTCGTAATTTCAAATTTTTAGGGTGACACCGTCACAATTTCGGTCTTCGAGGCCGGCCGATAGGCAAAGTGTGACCGGAAGGGACGAGGTTCTCCTGACCACGTGGCCCTCGATCTGGGAAGCGGGAGGCGTTCCATTAGTGGACGCGCCCCTCACGCCCGACTTTTGGGCGGCCCCGGCAGGCCGTTTGTTTTGACGTTCCGTGACAGGCCCCGCACCCCCACCTCCCCCACCTCCGGGCCGACCGGAAGCTTGTGCTGAGTACATCATACCTGAACAACTCAGTGAGGCAGAACACAGCAGTGCACACCAGGGTGACCCCTTCAGTGCATAAACCAATTAACCTGTCCACTGCAGGGCATATAGAAATGTAGTTATTTTCTGCATATAATAATAATATAAGTTCAGTTCTATATAACAATTTCTGTTATCACCACTACCACTACAACTACCACTACTACAAGCTTTGTCTGGAATTTTGTGGACTAACAGACAAACAGACAAACAGACATACAGACAAGCTGGGATCAAAACATTACCTCCTTCCACCATTGAGTGTAGAGGTAAACATCATGGAAATTATATCATGCCCTAGATTTAATTCATGCTTACCCGTGTATTTGCTTCACTGGTTCACAAGGTCTTTTGCATACATGTAATTCAGACTCTCGTCTTCATTGCTGACCACACAATGTTCGCAACATATTAATGTACATTTGTGCCAAATTTGGTGCTTGTATCACAAAATGCACAATTCTTTTGAATATTTGGGCTAAGCCGCCCCACTATATCGGCCGGCCTCGAAGACCGAAATTGTGACGGTGTCACCCGAAAAATTTGAAATTACGAAATTTGAAAAAATTTGAAAAAAAAAAATTACGGAATTTCAAGTGGCCCAATATCTGAAAATGTTCGCAACATATTAATGTACATTTGTGCCAAATTTGGTGCTTGTATCACAAAATGCACAACAGGTTTGCTATGCTGCTACACTAGCAGGATAGGTGAAATTGATCTCTCTTTTTAAACAATTTAACAACAGGTGAAGTTGATCTCTCTTTTTAACCGTGGCTGTGGTGGGAGTGGCTAACAGAAAAGCCCACATCACCAGCAGGCAACCAATCAGATCGAGCCTAAGTTACCAGTAAGCGACCAATGAGGGTCGTGGACACGTCACCGGCAGGTGACCAACGGTGGGTTGTATAACCTCCCCGAATGAAGGAGGGAAGGAGGAATGAAACCTTCTTAGAAGGAGCGAGGGCTTAATGACCGCACGTGACCAACTTCTGCCAATGTGAGGCCGTGGAACCTTCTAAAAGGACATTACACCCGATAAAGGTCTGTGCCCATCATCTTTCGAGCTCACTCTCAGCGTTCATCTTGAAGCTGGCTGTCCTGCATTCTGGTTCATCCTTCCTGCGCTGAAATTCATCCATCCTGGATCATCGTTCATGCGGACTTCGATGCGGCTGATCGTTCTGCGGACCTCCTTCAAGCTGCACATCCGGATCGATCCGTGCGCTGCGCACGGGAGCTGGCGGACCCAAGTCAGCGTAGGCACGTCCATCGGTACGAACTAGCCTGTGTAATTCATTCCCGTCTGTGTGCGAAGGCGCCTGTTGGGATTAGGCAAGGTAAGAATTGCTAAGTTAAGCCTGCCTCTCGTCTCTTTTTCTGTGCCTTGTCAATAAAAGGCGTGTGCATTTTGTTGTGCTCAACCTTTCATGTCGTCTTTTCTTTATTGGCCGAGCATCGTCCGAACCGAGTTGAGTTTAATCAGGCCCATAAATCACGCAATCTAACGCCGTGACACACCATGCAATCCACTCGGCACACCATAAGGTGTGGGAACGCGAGGGTTCAATACCCGGGGGGGGGGGGGGGGGAGAGGGTATGAGGAGGAGGATGCTGAAGAGCACTTACCTGCATGGATCCCGCTGGCAGTACCCAAACGTGCAGAAAATAACTCACACAAACCGGTTTTTAAATGTACAAAAATACCGGCTTTATTAAACGGAATGCCGGTAATACAAAATAAAACGTGCGATAATGCATAATATTCCTAAATGGGACATCTTCACAGACAGACACAAACAGAGACAAAGGATAAAATAAATGCAATCAAAAATAATAGGTGGGTGGTTGGCACTTATCTGCGAGCGGCTTGAACCTCGTCAGGAATCGTCCGCCATTGGCGGGAAACGCACGTCGGTTGGCACGAACTCGTGCGTGGGAATTAGGCCTCGCTGAGCCCTCGTTCGCCAAACTGCAGTCCGCTCAAGTCCCGCTGCCACCTTGGTTCACTCGGCACGGCCCACAGCTGCACAA